>NC_055685.1:39002108-39132108 GCF_017639745.1 Melanotaenia boesemani | reverse complement strand
CATTTTTCTTTTTTTACTGAGCTGCATTGTTTCTGTTCATTAAATAAATACTGACTTTGTTAATGAAGGAAAACACACACACACAGTTGATTTATCACAACTACAAGCTAGATCTGAGGAACATTCAGCTCATTTATTTCTATACTGTCAACTCATGATGGAGTAGCTCCTAACGCGTCCTTCAGCTCTGCAGAGGCCTGCATCTGATTCAGGTGTGTAGGAGAAGGGATGATAGAAGCTGTAGGATAGAAGTTCTCCTGGTTTTGGTGGTGTGTTTTGAAGATGAACATGCCAAACGTGCACGGTGGAGATGTTACACGAAGCGGTACCAACGACACCAAACTTCATCATGTTTCGTGTCACATGCAAGAAGATCCAGCCTACATGGAACCAACTGGAACAGAAATACAGCAGCATCAATCCTGAGCTGCACGAGCAGACAGTGGAGAGAAAAACCTGCATCAGGACCAGAACCAGGAAGGAAACCCTCCATCAGGACCAGAACCAGGAAGGAAACCCTCCATCAGGACCAGAACCAGGAAGGAAACCCTCCATCAGGACCAGAACCAGGAAGGAAACCCTCCATCAGGACCAGAACCAGGAAGGAAACCCTCCATCAGGACCAGAACCAGGAAGGAAACCCGCCATCAAGACCAGAACCAGGAAGGAAACCCTCAATCAGGACCAGAACCAGGAAGGAAACCCTCCATCAGGACCAGAACTAGGAAGGAAACCCTCCATCTCGACCAGAACCAGGAAGGAAACCCTCCATCAGGACCAGAACCAGGAAGGAAACCCTCCATCAGGACCAGAACCAGGAAGGAAACCCTCCATCAGGACCAGAACCAGGAAGGAAACCCTCCATCTCGACCAGAACCAGGAAGGAAACCCTCCATCAGGACCAGAACCAGGAAGGAAACCCTCCATCAAGACCAGAACCAGGAAGGAAACCCTCAATCAGGACCAGAACCAGGAAGGAAACCCTCCATCAGGACCAGAACTAGGAAGGAAACCCTCCATCTCGACCAGAACCAGGAAGGAAACCCTCCATCAGGACCAGAACCAGGAAGGAAACCCGCCATCAAGACCAGAACCAGGAAGGAAACCCTCAATCAGGACCAGAACCAGGAAGGAAACCCTCCATCAGGACCAGAACTAGGAAGGAAACCCTCCATCTCGACCAGAACCAGGAAGGAAACCCTCCATCAGGACCAGAACCAGGAAGGAAACCCTCCATCAGGACCAGAACCAGGAAGGAAACCCTCCATCAGGACCAGAACCAGGAAGGAAACCCTCCATCTCGACCAGAACCAGGAAGGAAACCCTCCATCAGGACCAGAACCAGGAAGGAAACCCTCCATCTCGACCAGAACCAGGAAGGAAACCCTCCATCAGGACCAGAACCAGGAAGGAAACCCTCCATCTCGACCAGAACCAGGAAGGAAACCCTCCATCAGGACCAGAATCAGGAAGGAAACCCTCCATCAGGACCAGAATCAGGAAGGAAACCCTCCATCAGGACCAGAACCAGGAAGGAAACCCTCCATCAGGACCAGAACCAGGAAGGAAACCCTCCATCAGCACTCCCATGTGCTGCACATGTGTTCCACATGTACATGTACATGTGGAACACATGTACATGTACATGTGGTTCATATGTTTTTTACATGTGGTCGTGTGGTTTTTCTGTAAGGGGATGTTTGTGGTTGTCCACAGGTCCAGGCTTTTTCTGGTTTCCGCCCCTCCACATCGGGACATGTTTAGAACTCAATTTAAGACCCAGTTTTATTCCTTGGCTATTAATTCATTTACATTTTGGCCTTTGTGATGTTTTCTGGCATTTGTGGTGCTATGTGTTTATTTTGTGGTTTTTACATTGTCAACATCTATTTAAAAAAAAAAATTTAAATAGTTAAAAGTACATTTTAAATAAACTTGAATGAACTTAAACATGCATTAAAAACCTGAATAAAATCCATTTTTCTTCCCTCATCCAACATTTCAGACACATTTACAAAGCAAGCAGCAAACCCTACGAGGCAGAGGCGAGTACGGGATTACATAGTGAATTATCTTCGTCTTCAACGTTCTTCTGCTGAAATTTTACAAGTTGGTGAAAAAATAAAAAGAACAGGGAGAATAAATAGTTAATAAAAACATGTCTGCAGGAAGAAGAGGTTGAGGTTGGGAGGTGTTAGCTGAATGGCTGCAAATAGACCACAAAGCTCCACTGAGCATCACTGCAGAGGTGCTGACGTTTCCCATTCGTCACATCAGAACTCCCAGAAAAAGGTTTGATGAATTATCAGTTACTGTAGCGCCCAGATAAAGAAAGAAAGGCATGAAAACATCTTTTCCCAACAATCATTGTGATTTTCTATAAGGGAGGAAACATCTGGCGTCAGAGTAATTTGCTGGGTGGGGAGCAGTGACGTGTCCTCTGTGTGCTCTGTTTCCTGAGGCTCCTTGTTTCATTCTTGTTTACTTCAACAAGCAGACCCCTGCTCCTCGGAGTCCAGCCGTGACCTTAAGAGGCTGAGCGACGCTGTTGGAGCATGAACCCTTTCTCTGCATGCATGCTGCTCTGCATGTCCTGCAGGATGTTTACTATGAAGAGGTCTGCAGGGGCCAACTCCCCCTCACTGGTTTGACTTTTACTGGGCTCCAAGCGATGCTATAAAAAGTTCAGGGTGATGGAAAATATCAGCCCGACGAACTGAAGGCAGAATTCTGGGTAGCCAAGCGGAGGGTGGCATGCACACAGTGATTGTACAGGTAACACCACCAGATTCATGACTTTTATTTTAGAGACACGTGGACAGAGATTTAGGAGGATCCGTTGGAACTGCTGTCCTTTAGATGTGATCAATAGGCTTGAAGAGAAATCTGAGGATGCACAGTCTTCCTGTTTAACCCTGACCTCATCAAAGACCTGCAAGCTTGTGATGGAGTAAATTTCCTCATTCATATGTTTGGAACAGCAAAGTCCTGCAGTCAGTTCTGGATGACTGCTCTCCACCTCCCACCTCTGGTTGTCGCAGGACATTCTTCAGGTTTCTGATGCCTTCAGGGCTGCAATTAAACAGATCTTCAGTTCATCCAGATGAGACTCCAGTCATTCTGGATTCAGACGACATCAGTGTCACCGACCACCGAACACACAACCACCTACTGCAAAAAGTCAGCTTTTAAAAACATGAAACGAAGAACTAATATTGGGTATATGTTGCTTAAAATAACAAAAATGTGACAATATCTAACCTCAATGAACCCACAAATACCTCAAAATGAGTGTTTTCTCACTAATAATAAGTCTATTTTACTAATACAAATACAATATATGAGACTTATTTTCTCATTCTGCTTGAAATTAGAAATGATTATTTTGGGAAAGAATTTTACACTTAGAGTAAAGTTGGTTTGTCAGTATTCTAGTTTCATGCATAAACTCACAGGTAATAAAATCTCAGTAACAAGCAGGAAGAATATTTTATTGAGATAATTAAGGACCAAAACACTTTCAGTTCTTTAACATAAAAACAACTGAGTGAGGAGAAATACCTTACCAGGAAAAAAAAAAGCAAATATGACCTGGAAGCATCTAAGATGTTTCATCTTACGTAGATTTCAGTTTAGTTTGTTAACTCAGATTTTAGGCTGCAGTTCTAAAGAATGAAATATAAACATTATGTCCACTGTATCACCTCTGCTTCCTATTAACACTAATATCCAACTAGCCAATCACACGGCAGCATGTAGTCATGGAGACGTGGTGAAGACGACTTGCTGAAGTACAAACTGAGCATCAGAATGAGAAGAAAGGGGATTTCAGAGACTTTGAACGTGGCATGGTTGTTGGTCTGAGTATTTACTGGGATTTTCACCCACAACCATCTCCAGGGTTTCCAGAGATGGTCTGAAGAAGAGAAAACATCCAGAGCAGCAGTTGTCTGGACCAGGATGCAGCAGAAGACACACCGGGAAGAGAAGATTAGATGTATTAGAAAAAAGAAAGGGTTTAATTTAGTAAAATACCCTGGAATTTAAGCTGGAAAATGAGCTGTGTGTGTCATTAACTGCTCTGTGTGCTGTATGCATGTGGTCCGCCAGAACAGAAAAGCAGCACATTAATGTAAAGGAACACCTGAAAGAGCCGGCCATGCTCAGAGGAGACTGCCATCATTTTGCAGCAGGACAGATGACAGGAATACATTTAAAGCTCCACACAGCTGTTTCAAAAACACCCAGAACCTGATGTCTAATTCATAGCTAGCACTTTAGTGATAAGGATGAGGGATGAAGGTCTACTGACAGAAGTGAAGAGTGCAGGCAACTCCGGCATGGCTTGTCTCCTTGAACACATCACAGTGGTACACAGATGTGGTCACAGTCCACAGAGTGGGTGCTCAGATATCCAAAAATTAACCCAAAGACTCTGAGAGGAGCTGGAAGGGTTTTTATACACACCAATGTAAAAGAAAAAAAAAGAAAAAAAGGGGTTAGGGGTCGTCTCTCTAACGCTGTTGTCTTGTTTCTGTTTCTGATGTGATCCTCCTACTACCACAGATCCTGATGTGGTAGTAGGAGGATCTGGTCTGGTCTACTGCCTGGTGGTAGACTAGATCCTGATGTGGTAGTAGGAGGATCTGGTCTGGTCTACTGCCTGGTGGTAGACTAGATACTGATGTGGTAGTAAGAGGATCAGGTCTGGTCTACTGCCTGGTGGTAGACTAGATCCTGATGTGGTATTAAGAGGATCAGGTCTGGTCTACTGCCTGGTGGTAGACTAGATACTGATGTGGTAGTAAGAGGATCAGGTCTGGTCTACTGCCTGGTGGTAGACTAGATACTGATGTGGTAGTAAGAGGATCAGGTCTGGTCTACTGCCTGGTGGTAGACTAGATACTGATGTGGTAGTAAGAGGATCACGTCTGGTCTACTGTCTGGTGGTAGACTGGATCAGAAAAGTCAGAAATATCTTCCTTTCTCTTCATTCTACTAAACCAGACTGGTTCCAGGATCTATTTCTCCACATTTTTATGCTGTATCTAGTTTAAAACTAGCTAGCAACCTTGCTAGTCTCCTGTAACTAAGAGCTAGCTTAGTCAGCGCTAAGTAACGTGGATACTGAGCTTCAGTTTGAGCATCTTTATAGTTTATTTTCAAATCCAATGTTAAAATCTTGATGGATTGAGTTGATGTGTAGTCCCTAAATACTCACTGGAAACTAAATTTGACCTGGTTTACCCACAGCAGCTTAAAACTAATCTAGTGCTAGCATAGAACTAGATTAGCACTGCTACATAGCTTCATGCTAACATCAGATTAATAGCCTTTCATAACATCAGTAGTTGTACTTAGAGAGGAACTACATCTCTTCTAGAAAAGTGCAGCCAGATGTCAATGCTGGTGATCCAGCAGGTCTGGAAAGACGCTTCTGTCCTCCTCCAGTAACCTGTCAATCATCTGAGGTGTTCACATGCTACCACTGCAGCTCCTCACTTGTCAGTCGCCCCCAAAAATCTTCTGCTGAGAAGGGCTTTACTGATCCATCAGGATATTCAAGACAGAAATTCAAATTCAAGACCCTGGAAATATTTAATCAGTTTTAAGTCCAGTACTAGAAAAAAAACCTGATAAAACACAAATCAGATGAGTTTTTCAATATGATCCAGACTTTTTGATTAAATATGTGATAAAAGAACAAAATTATTCTTAAAGTCAAAACTATGACTTAATAGCTGAAAAAATTCTGACTTTTTATCTCTACCTCCAGAGTATTTTTTCCTTCTCATCACACTGGTCTAACTGGGTCAGAACCACTCAGCTCAGCATGTAAACATCCTTCCAGCCTCTTTCCATCACTTCAAACTGTTTCATTTGCAAACCAAAGTGCAGCATCCCATCCCTGCTGCCCTGGAGCTCTTTATGGAAATCTTAACTTTAATCAGCATCACCCTCCTTGCCTCCCTCCTTCCTTTAGCCACATATGGCAGGCTGTCCCGTACTTGGGCTCCTTCAGAGCCGGAGAATCAGAACCACATGCGTCTCTGTGTGATGCTGCCCATCAGAGCTGAAACTGGAGCAGAGACAGATGGAGAAACAAGCGGGGAAAATGGAGAAGAAAAGGAGGAGGAGATGTTTACATTCCTGTACACACGCGCGCGGGTTAACGCGTAATAATGCATGGGTGGGTGTACATTTGATCCGGATCGCTGGGCTTCGGTTCAGCTGGAAGAATAAACAACGCCGCCGCTGATTGGCTCCGGCGCCTGTCAGTCCATTCCTATCAGGACTGTGGGCGGGTCTCTGCGCCCCGTGCGCTCATGAGGGCACAGGAACGAGCCCAGAGTGCAGTCCGACAGCTTGTCGCGTGCCCGTGTGTCCGTTCTTGTCCGTGATGGGAATTAACAGCACACCCTGACTTCCTGCAGCCGCGGCGGCATGTTTCTGAGCGGGTCCCCGCGCGCCGTTTGACCACAGCAGGCAGAGCGCGAGCGCTGTGTGCGGGGCTGAAAACATCCAGAGCTGCCAGGAGAAGCGCGCGGGAGGTTGATTTCATTCCGGGCGTCCGGGCAGAGATGAGGAGGAGGAGGAAGGTCTCTGCGGCGGGATCTCTGCTCGCCTGGAAGCTGCTGCTGCTCCTCAGGTGAGAGGTGGAGGTTCATCAGGTGAGAGGCGGAGCTTCATCAGGTGAGAGGCGAAGCTTCATTACACCTGCTGCTCAGGTGGGGTTGAGGGATTTGGGGGATCTATAGGGGGTGCTGAACCTGTACCTGGTGATGGGTGTCAGGTGTTGCTTCAGTAATGATGGTTTTCACATGCAGATGGAAAAAGGTTTGATGGTTTAGGGAGGTCACTTACCAGAGTGGCTTCTCAGAGTTTTGTCAAAATACATCCAGGTGAGAAGTGTTTGTTTATTTATTTATTCCTTCATTTTCTGTGAAGAGGAACCAGCCTCAACGTTAACCCTTAAAGCTCCGGGCATTTTTCACTACTTTTGGCCCATCTGGTTTCTCTGTAAACTGCTTGTTTTCAGGACAGCATCAGTTTTCAGATTATGAGGCTAAAATTATGTAAAATGAAAAATTGCCAACGTCTCCTGAAGATCTTCCATGGGTATTTGGTTTGGATGGTGTCCAGTTTTTCCTACATCTTCAGCTTCCAGGTTTTCTGGACTGGCAGGTTTAGTGACTTGCTTTGGTCTTTCCTAAACTGGTCTTTTATTCATAAATGTGCTGAAATGTAAAAATTTTTAGTTGTAAAACCTTGTACTGTAGCACAGTGTTCCTCATCAGATATTACTTTATTCATTCCTAGGACTACTTTACTCTTTACTTAGTCTCACATGTCTCAGCTTTCTCTGGAGACCAGATTATACATTCAGCTCTTGTAGTTATGAGACTATACTTAATTAGTTTTGGGTTAATTATTGAAGACAGGAGGCAGGACAACATGAAGGTGAAGAATAGGATAATATGAAAGAAAAGGGAAAAACAGTTACCGACTTCTAGTGGTGAAGTTTGAGAAAGCAGCCATCAAACATCATCCAGCCTCTAACGACAACTGCATCTTTGTTCTTCCTCTTCACCCCCCGTCATGTTTCTCCTCTCTGGTGAGGTCTGTTTCTAACTCCGCTCGTCTGTTCTTCCGTTATGTAATAAGTCTGATCCTCCAGGAGTTGGTTTCACACATCAGCTGCTATGAAACTGAATATCAGCATCTTTACTTTGTTAAAATGACACGTACTGGAAAGTTCTAAACTTCCTCATGTCTGAATGTCTTCTCTGTGGTTTTTGATGGGTTACTGACCACATGGTCGGTGCTTGATGTGGTCTGTATGGAATCAGTGAAACAGCCTAACAGAATAACAGCTCACACCCTCATGACAGACTTTTTCTTTTAAATCAAACTGCTTGAGTTTGGTGAAGCAAACATGTCCTGGAAAGCCGGTCAGATGTTCACGTATGATGTGTGAATGAATGGATGAGAAGGTAGAGTTAGTCCGACTGCAAACTTCGATGTTTTAAGGAAAAAGGGTTTTACTGCTAAGTCTGTTTGCACATGCAAAGAATTTTTCTTGATACATGAAACTGAAAGCACCGGTACACAACAGCAGATATATAAACAGTTGTTTAAAGAAATAAAAAGAATAGAGTTTTAAGACAAATACAAGGAAAAAATACAAAAGGGTGGATGAGAGAACGGTGCAAATGGACAAGATAAATCAGAAGACTGAGACTCAAACTGGCCAGAGTGCAGGTTTTTTACAGAAGTGCTATGAACATATGAAGAGGACGAACAGCTGTCCACCACCGTTTTTTAAGAACTGCTTAATCCTGGTGTGATCGATGAGCAGGTGGGTGAAACCTTCCTCAGAGGTTTTCTCCATATTAACATGACAGCATCACACAGTTGCTGCAGGTTTGTCGGCTGCATCCATGATGAGAATCTCCCGTTCCACCACATCCCAAAGCTGCTCTACTGGACTGAGATCTGGTGGCTGTGGAGGCCGTTGGAGTCCAGTGAACTCATCGTCATGTTCTAGAAAGCAGGTGGAGATGATCTGAGCTTTTGTGACATGGTGCATTATCCTGCTGGAAGTAGCATCAGAAGATGCTCCACTGTGGTCATAAAGGGATGGACATGGTCAGCAACAATACTCAGGTAGGCTGTGCTGGTTAAACCAGACACGTTGGTACTAAGGGGCCCAAAGTGGACCAAGAAAACCTCCCCCACCATTACACCAGCACAGCCTGAGCGTTGATCCAAGGCAGGATGGATCCATGTTTTCATGATGTTTCCAGCAGATTCTGAGCAGAGCATCTGAATGTGGAGGCTGAAATGGAGACTCATCAGACCAGCAACGTTTCTCCATCTTCTATTGTCCAGTGTTGGTGAGTGTGTGTGAATTGTAGCCTCAGTTTCCTGTTCTTAGCTGGCAGGAGGCACCCGGTGTGTCCCTTCTGCTGCATCCTGGTCAAACAACTGCTGCTCTGGATGTTTTCTCTTAGCTTCAGAACATTCTCTGGAAACCCTAGAGATGGTTGTGGGTGAAAATCCCAGTTAAATACTCAGACCAGCACCACGTTCAAAGTCTCTTAAATCCTCTTTCTTCCTCATTCTGATTCTCAGTTTGAACTTCAGGAAAAAATGCTTCTCAGTGTCTGTGGATGAACATAGCAGGAGCTTCTACTGGGATAAAAGGGAATAAAGTCTGCTGGACTCTTCGTCCTCAGATGACGCGACTCTTTAGCATCACCGTTTTTCCTTTTGAACCCTGAAGTGTCCCACGATCCCGTCATGTGGCTCCTCATTCTTTATTGCTGTAAAACACAAACCTTTACAGGAATTCTGCTGCTTTCAACAATAACAGACTTGACTGGTTTCATTTTAGAGTTTTAACTGAAAAGTGTGGTTTCTTTGAAAGGTTGGATTGAGCTTAAACACAAAATGCAGCCGAACAGATAAAGCCTCTGTAAATCTTCTTACAGGGTCATGGATGGATTCAGAGACAAATTTAACAGGCTTACGTCAGTCATTCTGCGGAGCTGGACCGCTGGCTTTCCATCCCTGAATAAAACCCAAAGACTTTCTTTCTTCCTCTTGTCCCGTCTGTTTGTCTGCCTGACTGGCTCGATGGATCCTGCTGGAAAAAATGCCTCCTTCAGGGGTCTAAGGGGACTATTTTATTTAATTTCCTCCAGTTTTTTTGCATTATGCAATATATGTGCACACAGATTGTTTGTCTTAATGTTTTAGTACTTGCTTCTCTTCTCTCCGTTACATGCCAGTGGATGCTCGTCGCTCTGGCCTCAGTTTCTTCAGCGATGAATTTTTAGTAGTGTGTGCGGTGAGTGGTGTTCCTGCCTGAACAATGTCTGAGCTGCAGAACCAACCAGAAAAACCTCACGTCTCTGTGGAGGAATTTAAAGGGTAAAAAGATGTGCAGCTTTTTCCACAGAGGCAGAAACGGATTCTATGCCTTGGTGTGAAAAAGGAAGATAAAAACAGCTCATGATTCTCAAAAGGGAGAGCAGCTAAAATCAGTCCACAAGTTCCTGTTATTTCTTAAAAATATAATATGATGTAAAGCGCCTGGGTGTCATTCCAGTACAGTAAAGCACTATATAAATACAGACCATTTACCATTTTTTTAAACCGAGTACAAGTATTTACATTTGAGTACATACTGAGTACCAATCTGAGTACTAATGAAAAAGAGATGTGACGACTGAGTAGCTGGAATATCAGATGGGTCGTCCTCTAAATGTAAGGCTGGAAAACTGTCACAGTCCTTCGTTAATAAGAAGGATTAAGTGGTTTTTGGAGGATTATTTCACAGCTGTATCTTCAAATAGAGTTTAAAGGCTCAAACGCAGATATTTCAAAATAGCATAGCTTTGTTTCTGATACTCGAGGATAAGTATTCTAAACGTAAGGCTTGAAACCGTTAGAATCATCATAAAGAGGATAAAGTGTTTTGTTTTTTTTTGTTGTTTTGTTTTTGTGGATTCTGTTCATCATCGTGCCAAAGCATCGACATGCAGCCTTTAGCAGCGTATTTTTCTCCTGGAAAGTTTTGACCACCATACAGACAAGCTAAAACAGACTTAATGATTTTTTAAAAAGGTTTCGTGGGTATAATTGTGTTTTGTTTGGGTTGTAATGCTCAGTAGAGGCTTGTAGCCAAGTTTCTTCAGGTCATTTAGGCATGCTACATGCTAAGATTAGTTCTTCTCAGCAAACACAGATTTTCTGTTCTGCACGCTTCGGGATCAGCCATGTCCTCTGGACGCAATCCAAGATCCGCACATGTAGTTATGTTTGACTCCTCTGGTAGAGCGGATGTCGTGTTCTCAGACTAACTTAGTGTGATTCATGTAGCATCAGTGAGGATGACCAGTGATGCTGTTTGTTAATAAGACCTGATGCAATTTTCATATAGACGTTTCTATTCACATGATTTTAGTTTCACTGCAGGATTTTTTATAATAATCTACATTATTCTAGGAAGACACTTAAAAACATTCACATGCTGATATGTTACCGAGATCTAATTCCTTTTTGTCTAAACAGCACAAATTGGATTTTTCTACATCAGATCCAGTCTCATCCTAAATCAGATCCATAGCTGATGTTTTCAGTGACCTCAGTCTATGCGATCATCCCACCTTTACGTCACTGAAGAGAGACAGATGTCCCAGTCTGCACCGGAGGAGGCGGGACAATGTAAACAATGAACTAAACTAAATATTAGATCATAATCTTGTCAACTCTGATTGCACAACAGCTTCAAAACTGATGCAGGCACACGCTGACACGTGTAGCATCCATGTTTACTTCCATGAGCAGAGCGTGCTTTGTGCGACGTCTTCTTCACATGCGCATCCCTTCAGGACTGCAGAATCTAGATGGAGGTAATTTTTAACCAGGAAATAAAAGAAAAAAATCAGATCTCAGCAAAAGTCTCTCGACTGGCCTGGCAACGCCTCGAGATGGATGGACGGGTGGATGGATGGACGGATGGATGGACAGATGGATGGATGGATGGACGGATGGACAGATGGATGGATGGACAGATGGACGGGTGGACGGACGGATGGACAGATGGACGGATGGATTGGTGGATGGATGGATGGATGGATGAACGGGTGGATGGATGGATGGACGGATGGACAGATGGATGGATGGACAGATGGACGGGTGGACGGACAGATGGACGGGTGGATGTGATCCAATTAAAACAAATCCACATTAGTCCTGTTTTATAGAAGCCAGTTTATAATAAATAGCAGCTTAGTTAAGGAAAAAAACAGAGATTACATCTAATCTCGATTTTCCTGAGGTACACGAGGCGACAGTTGAAAAGAAAAAAATACTCTCTTTAACAGGAAGGAAAACCTCCACCTGAACCAGAACCAGGAAGGAAAACCAGAACCGAAACCCCGCTCAGGGAGGGCGGCCATCTGGCTGGACCGGTTGAGGTGGACAGGACAGCAAAGAGAGACCAACAGGCTCTGCAGCTTTATCCAGGAAGACCTGCTGAGAGAGCAGGAATACGTTAATGATGCCGGTACTGTTGCATGTTTCTACAGGGAAGATGTGGAGCAGAGGGATGAAACGGAAGAGCCCAGTGCATCATGGGACGTCCGTCCCTCCGCAGTCTAAGCCTATGGCAGCATAACTAAGGGACAATCCCCCCCCCAAGAGTGAAGGTAACAGACTGAGAAACAGGAGCACGTTTCATCCCTTCTGTTTGCTTCCTGACACAACCTGAAAACTACTGCAGGGTTTCCTCATGTTCATCCTGCATTAAGCATTAAGATGTGGAAGTTTAGAAGCTTACAGTGACGCTTGGCACAAACGCTTTTCCCTCCGTTGATACATTCCAGACGGTACTGATGGATTACTCAGACCATCTCTGTCCTGCTCCTCCTGCTATCTGAGGATGCTCAGCTGTCCTTTGTGGAGATCGTTCCAGCATCGGGGCGTGTTAACGGGAAATAATCCCACATTGTAGGTGTTTTTTTTGTCCTCACCTGTTTCAGCTTTTTTATTTCTTCCTGCCCTTTGACAAAGCTGTTTTTCTCTCTGTGTTTGAACTCGTCTTATTCTTCCTCGTCTAGCTGTTCTCTGATGTTTGCTCCTTTTATTTAGAAATACTTTCTAGATTTTTGACTGAGTTTTGCCAGCATTTCATCTTCTGCCTGAGAGAAACAGACCAAGTTTTTTTCACCAGATGTACCTCTTTTTGTCACCTCGTGGCGTCTCTCAGCTGAGGACAGACATTACAAACAAAAATACAACTTGACGGCCATTTTGGAATTCCCCCGACATGTGCTCGGTGTTAGCTAACACCATGTTGCTAACATTGAACCTCAAATACAAACCGTTCGAATGAACAAATTTGTTCTTAAGTCCTACTTGTAAACTTTTTACAAAGATTGTGGCGTTCATGAAAATCATCGTATTTTCATACCTGCGAACCCTCAGGAGAACTCAGCATTTGTGTCATCTATATACATTTGGTCTGTTCATTTTTGGGAAGGGATCTTTTTTCTTTTTCTACT
Organism: Melanotaenia boesemani; assembly: GCF_017639745.1. Taxonomy (NCBI): domain Eukaryota; kingdom Metazoa; phylum Chordata; class Actinopteri; order Atheriniformes; family Melanotaeniidae; genus Melanotaenia; species Melanotaenia boesemani. The sequence continues at coordinate 39,119,035 of NC_055685.1, read as the reverse complement.
GTTCTGAATTGAAATACAATTAAATGCACTTTTCCAGACATTACTAGTGCTTGAGTTTACGACATTAATGTAATTCGTAATTCGTCTGTTTTCAGGGAGCTTAGCTATCTGTCGCTTGACTCAGAAAACGGAGCGATACCACCGGAAATCGTGGGGGCAGTGCTGACAGAATAGCTGACATGTGACCAGTGAAACAAAGAAGAGGAAACAGAAGAAAAACAAAGCAGAAGAAGTAGGTAGGACGACAACAACTGTAGAAACTGTGCGAGCTTTTGAATAAAGACTATATGTGAGTGTTTAGGGCGTGTTGGGTGGTTGGAAACAACTTCATAGCGACACGTTACCGCAGCTAAACGGTGTCTGAAATGTCGGTTTGTGGAAGTGAACTCTGAACTCAGCACTGCCCCCTAGTGGAGGAACTGACTTAACAACCATGGCAACACAAAACATGCATGGAAGTATGAGGACGGCGACGCATGACGTTTGAAACAGACGTTGCTAATCAAGGAGCAGAAATGGGTCTTTAGCCGAGATGTACAGAAATGTTAGCTTAACAATTCTCAGCAGCAAGCTATATATAAATATACATTTACCGAGGAAATGTAGTGTTTTGGTGCTGCAGTGTGTTCAGAGATGGAGCCCTTCATGAGGAGTTGTTACCCAGCTCATGTGTAGGCCTCCATGAAATCCATTTTTTCCCCTAAATTCTGTGTTTCTTTTCTCTTGAATTCCGTTTTACTCTGTAACCTCATGTTTTACTGGAGGGGATTTGTCTAATCATATGGTGAATCATTTTTTTTAAAGATATTACCTATATGACTCTTTTGCTTGATTTTACCTGGAAACTGGAGCTTTTATTCCTCAGTCTGAACTACAGGTGGAAGCTGAAACTGCTGCAAACACTCTGCAGGGTGACATGAAAGGCTTTACCTGCTCTGTGTGCATGGATAGTCTGCAGCTATGCCTCAGTGTGAAGGCAGTCCACAGGTTCCACCACAGCTTAAAGGCATGTTCACACATAAGTCTTAAAACAGCTCTGTGTGTGTGTGTGTGTGTGTGTGTGTGTGTGTCGCTGCTTTTGTCGTTATGTTGCATGACAAATTTGACCAAAAGAGGACTTGTTCCTGCTGGGAAGCTTAGTTAAGTGGTTCTTGGCCTGGCTGGTTGTGTGTGTGGTGGTGGGAGGTGGGGAAGGGGGGGTCAGTAGTCTCCACACTAAGTGAACATTTGGCTGAAGGCGGTAGCCGACCCTGTCCCTGTCACTGCCCTGGTCTATCCTGGGATGTGATGCCAGACAAACGCCAGGAGTTGCTGGGAAGTGTAGTGTTTTTGATGTTTTGTGTTGATCCAGCAACTAATAAACATGAAAGAAAAACTACAGCTGAAAACAGAAGGTTAACACAAACAAAGGGAGGCTGAACTGTTTCCACCCCATGGTGTCTGCAGCCAAATGGCTCTGAAGAGAGAGAAAACACAAGTCACGTGACTCAGCATGTGAGTAAACATGATTCAGTTCTCCTGGTGGTCGTGCCAGACTTTTTATGCATGTTGATTTTTGCAGTTACAGCCAAGTCTCACAAAGATGCACGAGCATATAACAAAGAACGAGTTAAATTCTCATTTAATTTGAATTTAAAATTTTTTAATTTAATCATACCTTATGAACCATGTCAGTTACAGTCAACGACCTCTACGACTTTTACCAGCTCCAACTGTTCTACTTCCTGTTAACACTAATATCTAACCAGCCAATCACACGGCAGCATGTAGTCATGGAGACGTGGTGAAGATGACCTGCTGGAGTTCAAACTGAGCATCAGAATGAGAAGAAAGAGGATTTAAGAGGCTTTGAACGTGGCATGGTTGTTGGTCTGAGTATTTACTGGGATTTTCACCCACAACCATCTCTAGGGTTTCCAGAGAATGTTCTGAAGAAGAGAAAACATCCAGAGCAGCAGTTGTTTGGACCAGGATGCAGCAGAAGACACACCGGGTGCCTCCTGCCAGCTAAGAACAGGAAACTGAGGCTACAATTCACACACACTCACCAACACTGGACAATAGAAGATGGAGAAACGTTGCTGGTCTGATGAGTCTCCATTTCAGCTCCACATTCAGATGCTCGGCTCAGAATCTGCTGGAAACATCATGAAAACATGGATCCATCCTGCCTTGGATCAACGCTTCAGGCTGCTGCTGGTGTCATGGTGGGGGGAGATTTTCTTGGCCCACTTTGGGCCCCTTAGTACCAACGTGGCCTGGTTTAACCAGCACAGCCTACCTGAGTATTGTTGCTGACCATGTCCATCCCTTTATGACCACAGTGGAGCATCTTCTGATGCTACTTCCAGCAGGATAATGCACCATGTCACAAAGCTCAGATCATCTCCACCTGCTTTCTAGAACATGACGATGAGTTCACTGGACTCCCACGGCCTCCACAGCCACCAGATCTCAGTCCAGTAGAGCAGCTTTGGGATGTGGTGGAACGGGAGATTCTCATCATGGATGCAGCCGACAAACCTGCAGCAACTGTGTGATGCTGTCATGTTAATATGGAGAAAACCTCTGAGGAAGGTTTCCACCACCTGCTTCATCTATCACACCAGGATTAAAAAGGTCCGACCCGGTACTAGAAGGTGGTCCTGATGAAGAGGACGACCCGGTACTAGAAGGTGGTCCTGATGAAGAGGACGACCCGGTACTAGAAGGCGGACCTGATGAAGAGGACGACCCGGTACTAGAAGGCGGTCCTGATGAAGAGGACGACCCGGTAACTAGAAGGCGGACCTGATGAAGAGGACGACCCGGTACTAGAAGGCGGGCCTGATGAAGAGGACGACCCGGTACTAGAAGGCGGGCCTGATGAAGAGGACGACCTGGTACTAGAAGGTGGACCTGATGAAGAGGACGACCCGGTACTAGTACAAAATTAATTAAATACATGTGAGATTTGTAAAGCGGACCTTGTGTACCACGGAAGTACGTCTGCAATGCTCGAACATTTAAAGAGGAGGAACGTCGGATTTACTTAACAACCTCATGCAAGATTTCAAAGCTGAAAGTGAAATAAGATCCATTTATAATAATCATGAGATACATAATCCGATTGGTCGACTAGTCGTTTTAATAGTCGGTGACTAATCGACCATCAGAATAGTCATTAGTTGCAGCCCTAGTGCAGAGCATCTTTGTTCCCAACCTTGAACGGAGATACTGACTCAGAAATGATCTCTCTCCCAGAAAAGATGTTGTTCCTACAGTTTTTTTTTAAAACATCATCTGGGCTGAACTTTTCTCAAAAGACATCCATCCAGCCAGCCAGCCAGCCAGCCAGCCAGCCAGCCAGCCAGCCAGCCGAGAGATGTAGTACGTCCAGCGTGTCCTGGATCTTCCCCGGGACCTCTTTTCGGTGGGACATGCCCGAAACACCTCACCAGAGAGGCGTCCAGGAGGCATCCTAACCAGATGCCTGAGCCACCTCATCTGGCTCCTCTCGATGTGGAGGAGCAGCGGCTCTACTCTGAGTCCCTCCCGGATCACCGAGCTTCTCACCCTATCTCTAAGGGAGAGCCCGGCCACCCTGCGGAGAAAACTCATTTCGGCTGCTTGTACTCACGATCTCGTTCTTTCGGTCACTACCCACAGCTCATGACCATAGGTGAGGGTAGGAAGGTAGATCAACCGGTAAATTGAGAGCTTTGCCTTTTGGCTCAGCTCCTTCTTCACCACGACAGACCGATGCAGAGTCCACATCACTGCAGACGCTGCACCGATCCGCCTGTCGATCTCCCGCTCCATCCTTCCCTCACTCGAGAACAAGACCCCGAGATACTTGAACTTCTCCACTTGGGGCAGGACCCTATTGCTGACCCGGAGAGAGCACTCCACCCTTTATCGGCTGAGGACCATGGTCTCTGACTTGGAGGTGCTGATTCTCATCCCAGCCGCTTCACACTCGGCTGCGAATTCGCTCCAGTAAGAGCTGAAGATCACGGCCCGATGAAGCCAACAGAACCACATCATCCGCAAAGAGCAGAGACCCAATCCTGAGGCTACCAAACTGGATCCCCTCAACACCACGGCTGCGCCTAGAAATTCTGTCTATAAAGGTCCAACCCTCACTGGCATCAATCGTACAGGGACCGGACAGCTTGTACAAGGGGGTCCAGCACTCCATACTCCCAGAGTAAACGCCTTCTCCAAGTCCACAAAGCACATGTAGACTGGTTGAGCAAACTCCCATACCTCCTCCAAGACCTTGAAGAGTGTGTAGAGCTTGTCCATTTTTTCACGACCGAGACAAAACCCACTGCTCCTCCTCAGGTCGACTACCTGACAGACCCTCCTCTCCAGGACCCCTGGACAGACCGTACCAGGAGGCTGAGGAGGGTGATCCCCCAGTAGCTGGAGCACACCCTCCAGTCCCCTCTCTGAGTTTAGAGACAGTTAAACAGATTTAAATACAGAAATAGGAAGGCTGTTATGAAAATGCTTTGGTTACCTTTCAATTGTTGCTAAATTAGGCTGAGTAGAAGCTGTAAGTGATGAAGAGCCAATGGAAAGCGGTTTTAAAGGAGCTAAACCTATGAAAAGATCCGGTCCTCTCATCACTAACACCTGAAGTCCCGTTAATGACTCGGAGGTTCAGACCTGCTGAACGGATTTCGGCTCATAAAATGATCATCTGTACAAGCAAAAACACAGATTTAGTTTTTTCATTTTTTATATGTTGCACATATGAGCAGCACAGGCTAAGAAATCATGTATGTTTACAAAGTTTTGTCCCCTTTGCTGTGCTTATTGCTGAAAAAATCAGGCTGGATGGAGAAAACCAGGGAATTTATCCTGCTTTCGTGTATCAGCTCTGAACAGCTTTCCATCACTGATCATTTGAGCTTTTTTTCTGTTCTAGTTATTAAACGTGTTCAAAAGTGCTGACATGACAGATTCCTCACATGTTTCATGGTGGTCAGATTCGTTAGCTGACTGGGTGTAAATTTTTTTTTTTTATTTTTTGCATATGGAGATTTGAAAGCTTGCAGTCAGCCAGTCTTCTTGTTTGCATGTCTGAAGCTCTTGCCAGCAGAAATCCTCCTGCTGTGCTGTGCTATGCACCGATGCATTATGCAGTTGTGGCTCTAACCAGCGGGCCGGCCTGTGTTGGAGGGTAACTGGCAGGAGCCCTGCAGCAGCTGATCATCAGTCCAGATACTGCAGCGGCTGGCAGATCGTGCTTGTCAGACAGCTGATGACTGCTTCCTGCGCTAGCCTGTCATTGTGTTCAAACAGAGGAAGTGCAATGATAAGCCACTGGGCAACAGCCATAATTAACATATGCTTTGCTGGAAGGAAGGCAGGCACGCATTCATATTTCAAGTTGAACGCAAAGACGAGTCCCAGTTTGTTTTGTTCTTTTGGCCAGAGATGAACGTGGAGAGAGATCATCCGAGCAGAAGAGATGTTTTCCGTGGCTTGTCTGCTGCATCCTCCAACATTACACAAGAAACACTTTTCCAACCTCAGGAAGGATGTGAAATTGATTTTTGGTGTTTGGAAAAGCAGCCTGACACATCAGCAGAGTTTGGGCTGAATAATCTGTAGAACTGCAACAACTGTGTGAGCTTGGAGCGAAGCGTTAACGGCAGCATCAGTTCGGCTTCAGGTTGATCAAAAGAAGGACGAGGACATGGATGAGACGAGCTGCTGGCAGTTTTCCGCTGTCAGCTGACACACAACAGACTGAAAACACGTCTAGATGACCTGATTGTGTTCTGCTGTTTAACCTTAAACATCAAGCTTCTTTTGGTCCACGCTGATTTTTTTTATATAAAAAAAACATGTAAAAGCTCAACCGAGACACCAGGTCCTGGCAACACCTGTGTTTTATCACATGTTACAGTCATGTTACAGTAATCAGGGGTGTCAGACTCCGGTCCTCGGAGGCCGGTAGCCTGCCGGTTTCATTGTTTCCCTGATTTAACACACCTGAATAAAATCAAATGGAGCCATCAGCTTCTTGTCCACTTCTCACAATAACCCATTAATTTCAGTCAGGTGTGTTTAGATCAGGGAAACAATGATGACCTGGCAGGATACCGGCCCTCGAGGACCAGAGTTTGACACCTGTGGTCTACATGATTAATATTCGAATGTAAGCCTGGGTGGATAAGTGGATGGATCATCTCTCACTCTGACTCTGGCTGGGAGGGCTGGTGTTGAGGCGAAATAAGCACCCCCTACCTTACTTTCAGCCTCCCGTGACTGCTTCGGGAGGGGGGGAGGAGCCATGGCAGCACTGCTGCTCCATATTGGTCACGCCAGCCTCCAAATAAAACACCTGAAAAAGTCACTGGATTTGTCAATAGTGTGCTTTTTAAAAAAAATTAAAGTTGCGGAAGGGGCCTGAAAACTCGCTCAGATGGCAGCAAAGAGCAGCGAAGGTGGAGGATCGACTTCTGGTATTTTGCTGGATTACAGATGCTAATCATCCAGGAAAATACATTCTAAAACTTATACTGTTGTTATTGGTTGCTATCGCGATAACCTTAAAGAATACTCTGTGTTACTGTAGAGATTGCATAGATTAAATCCACAGACACACACACAGCTTACAGCTAGTTTCCTCAGAGCTGAAAAACACAAAATTGATTCTTTTTGATGATTTAGTCCCACAAAAACATAACTGTTAAGTAATTACAAATGAAATTATATATAAAAGTCTATAAATTGAAGCCAAAAGGCTATTCCGGGATGGGAGCGGCTGATTAGCCCACTGGACCCCCGAGCACCGAGCCTGGTCTGGTTATATTAAAACCTTTTTATTTCATGACAGCGATCTCTCGCACTAGCTGCTCTCCTTTCTCTCTGATAGTTTATTAAAATAATATTAATCCTAATGTGTGAACATGTGGGATTCATCAGCAGCTCCTTCTTCCTGCTGGGAGCACGGCTGACCCGTTCCTGCCTGATAAATAATACCGATGTTTTTTTTTTATTCAGAAGATGAACTTTGGTTTCTATTAAAAGGTTGATGACGAGGATCCTGCTGGTGAGCCGTCCCACGAATGTCCTCGGATCACACTCTGGGATAGCGGGATCTTTTCCAGCGTAGAGCGAGCGTTGCATGTGGTGCTGATGGGGACGGATGTGTACATAATGCTGGATAAACAAGGCCTCTTCGTCTGTCTCCTCATGTCGGCTTCACTGAGCTGTTTTCTTGCATAATCAGAGTAGGTATAAATAATTCTTCCAGCTCCTATTATTTATTTTTTACATCTTAGTTAAAGAGCAGGTGATGTGGATATGAATCCTGATCCTGCTGCTGTGTTTTGGGGTTTCTCATATAATCCACCATGTTCCTGCTGGTCTCTGTAATCTCCTTCATCTGATTAGCAAAACACCAGATCAAATCAGTACGGTCATAATAGGACTCTGGATCAATCTAAAACCCTGACAGATTTATCTGACGTGTTTGGGAGCCGCAGCTGAGATCACAGCTGGAATCACAGCTGGAATCAAAGCTGGAGGTATTTTAACTTTACAACAGCGAAAGTCAGAAACTAAGCTGCTGTTTGGTCTGTTTGTCTGTTTGTCTGTTTGTTGTTTGTTTGTTTGTTGTTTTGTTTGTTGTCTCTGTATTGTCTTTTCTTTGAAATTGTTTGTAACGTCAGCAGATGCTGTGAGAAAATGATTTGATTGATTGATTGATTGATTGATTGATTGATTGATTGATTGATTGATTGAGACATATTAATAAATCTAAAGCCAACTGGAAATGAATAAAGAGAAAAACACACACCGTTCAGGACGAAGCATCTAATCGCACCCAGTAAACTACAGCTCTGACCAGTGTAACCCAGCATCACGTGTTTGGTGGGAGGAAGCCGGAGTAACACACACACGGGGAGAACACGCTAACTCTACGCAGAAAGTCCACGTTTGAACCTCCCCTCGCCGAGGCTCGAACCACCGACCTTCTTGCTGTGAGCTGTGTTTGGTCACCTTCCAGTACCGGGTCGTCCTCTTCATCAGGTCCACCTTCTAGTACCGGGATCGTCCTCTTCATCAGGTCCACCTTCTAGTACCGGGTCGTCCTCTTCATCAGGTCCACCTTCTAGTACCGGGATCGTCCTCTTCATCAGGTCCACCTTCTAGTACCGGGTCGTCCTCTTCATCAGGTCCACCTTCTAGTACCGGGTCGTCCTCTTCATCAGGACCGCCTTCTAGTACCGGATCGTCCTCTTCATCAGGTCCACCTTCTAGTACCGGGTCGTCCTCTTCATCAGGTCCACCTTCTAGTACCCGGGTCGTCCTCTTCATCAGGACCGCCTTCTAGCACCGGGTCGTCCTCTTCATCGGGTCCACCTTCTAGCACCGGGTCGTCCTCTTCATCAGGTCCACCTTCTAGTACCGGGTCGTCCTCTTCATCGGGTCCACCTTCTAGCACCGGGTCGTCCTCTTCATCAGGTCCACCTTCTAGTACCGGGTCGTCCTCTTCATCAGGACCGCCTTCTAGCACCGGGTCGTCCTCTTCATCAGGACCGCCTTCTAGTACTGGGTCGTCCTCTTCATCAGGACCACCTTCTAGTACCGGGTCGTCCTCTTCATCAGGTCCACCTTCTAGTGCCTTCTAGTACCGGGTCGTCCTCTTCATCAGGTCCACCTTCTAGTGCCTTCTAGTACCGGGTCGTCCTCTTCATCAGGACCACCTTCTAGTACCGGGTCCGTCCTCTTCATCAGGACCGCCTTCTAGTACTGGGTCGTCCTCTTCATCAGGACCACCTTCTAGTACCCAGGGTCGTCCTCTTCATCAGGTCCACCTTCTAGTGCCTTCTAGTACCGGGTCGTCCATCTTCATCAGGACCGCCTTCTAGTACTGGGTCGTCCTCTTCATCAGGACCACCTTCTAGTACCGGGTCGTCCTCTTCATCAGGACCACCTTCTAGTACCGGGGTCGTCCTCTTCATCAGGACCACCTTCTAGTGCCTTCTAGTACCGGGTCGTCCTCTTCATCAGGACCACCTTCTAGTACCGGGGTCGTCCTCTTCATCAGGTCCACCTTCTAGTGCCTTCTAGTACCGGGTCGTCCTCTTCATCAGGACCGCCTTCTAGTACTGGGTTGTCCTCTTCATCAGGACCAACCTTCTAGTACCGGGGTCGTCCTCTTCATCAGGACCGCCTTCTAGTACTGGGTCCTCCTTTTCATCAGGACCGCCTTCTAGTACTGGGTCGTTCTCTTCATCAGGACCGCCTTCTAGTACCGGGTCGTCCTCTTCATCGGGTCCGCCTTCTAGTACCGGGTCATCCTCTTCATCAGGACCGCCTTCTGGAAATCGGGTCGTCCTCTTCATCAGGACCGCCTTCTAGTACTGGGTCGTCCTCTTCATCAGGACCGCCTTCTAGTACCGGGTCATCCTCTTCATCAGGACCGCCTTCTGGAAATCGGGTCGTCCTCTTCATCAGGACCGCCTTCTAGTACCGGGTCGTCCTCTTTATCAGGTCCACCTTCTAGTACCGGGTCGTCCTCTTTATCAGGACCGCCTTCTAGTACCGGGGTCGTCCTCTTCATCAGGACCCGCCTTCTAGTACCGGGTCGTCCTCTTCATCAGGACTGCCTTCTAGTACCGGGTCGTCCTCTTCATCAGGACCTCCTTCTAGTACCGGGTCGTCCTCTTCATCAGGACTGGCCTTCTAGTACCGGGGTCTTCCTTTTTACCAGTAGGATGTGGTGGTTAAACCACGTTGGTACCTCACCATGACACCAGGAGTAGCCTGGAGCGTTGATCTAAGGCAGGATGTTCTTTGCTGTCCGAGGCCTCCTCATGTGCTTCTAACTGCATGGTGATGTTGTTCCTGCAGAACATGGCGGTTTGCTCGTGTGTGTGAATGAAACCTTCACCTTGTTACTGGGAAACCAGCAGTGTGTCCATCATTGTTATGGATGTAAGGGTACAGCGGGTAGTAGAGGTAATACTATTGATGGCGGGAGAGTGTAACAGGAAATAAAACATGAATTAAACATATTCCGCTTTCTCTTAAGCTTCCATGCGTCTCTGAGAAGCTACAGTTCCATACAAGGAGCTCCTCCATTATTGATGAGGACTGGATGCTATGCCATGTCACTTTCTGTCGCTTCTTATGTTCTCGCTATGTTTAAAAAAGGAAAGGAAAGGTCATTGAGGGAAAAGAGATGGAGAGGTAGTCCTATCAAGGATGAGAAGCAGCTTAGTCATTAAAGGCGCTGTAAGATGACAACTGCATGGAAAATCTCTGTCAGAAGCAGCCTAGTCCTGCATAAATGAAATAATGAGATGAAAGGGTTTCACTCCGAGTAAACTTCAATGTTTGGATTACTTATCATTCAGGAAACAAGGTGGAGTGCATCTAAAATTAATCCTCTCCTTCTTTTCTTTGGGATTAAATGTGAAGATGTGAGTTGTAATTCCACTCATCTGTGATTAGTCCTGGTCCTATCTGATCATGTGGAAGCTTTCAGTTATCTGCCTGGACCAAAAAAAAATCCAAAACATCTGGGGTCTCATTTATAAAAACTGTGCGTAGGATTCTTACTAAAAGTGTACTTACGCCCAAAAACCGGAATTTGGCGTACGCCATAAAATATTCTGAATTATAAAACCGTGCGTACGCACAGGTGCAAGCAATTTCCCCTTTATAAATCACACTCGTCCTTGAAGTTTGCGCAGGTGAATTTGGCTCATGTTCCGCCCACTACACACCCACTTTCCACCATAAATGGTCAATGCAAAGTACCTCAGCGTGTATTAAAATGAGCCAGCTGATCCATGTTGTGATCCATGAACAATGGCAACCGCAGGGAAGCGAACCAAAAAACGCAACTTCACAGAGGAAGAAATCGATGCATTAGTGAGTGAGGTGGAGAGTCGAAAAAAAATTATTTTGTTTGGTAGCCACAGTAGTGGCGTGACAAATAAGAGTAAGTGTCGTGAGTGGCAACACATAGTTACCTCAGTTAACTCTGTGAGCGGGACAGAGCGGACCATGGCGAGATCAAAAGAAACCATCAATGAACTGAAGGAAATCAGAACAACACTGCATAATTTGTGTGACATTATGTTCGACCTTTCCAAACCACATTAAAAGAGCTTGTGAAAAAGTGAACCTTATTGTCTGCTTAATCGCTGCATGACCTCCTCACGGATCCGTGCCCGTGTTGGAACTCCCTGTGTCTGGGAGGGGGCTGTGTGTGAGGTCGGCATTCCGAGGAGGGGGGAGGCCAGGTAGGTAGTTGCCAGTGTCCGAGGTTGTGCAGCACGCCACACGCCCTCACGATCTGCGCACCTTTTGGGGATGGTACAATAATCTACCCCCTGACGCATCCAGACACCGCCCACCGGCATTTAAAAGGCCGATGGCGCGCTCTACAGTTGAGCGCGCACGGGAGTGAGCGGTATTGAACAGGGTCTCCTCTGCGCTCTGGGGTTTGGGAAGGGGGTCAGAGCCCGCGCCGGAGGGGGTAGCCACGTCCCCTGCATTTCAATGAACAGTGCATCAGTGGTCTGCATCTGGCTAAGCTGGTTGTCAATATAAAGTTATTGTCTTACCAAGAAGCAAGCCATCACGTTACAGCGCCTGCCTGCAGTCTCTTCTCTACACTGCTTTGCGCTAGGATGTAAGAGTCATGTGTAGAGCCAGGCCATCGTGCAACTACTATTGTCAACAGTCTGTTGCGGATTGACATATGACTTGAACACTGATAGTATGCACATGCTTCCTATTGACATACATGAAGTCATCGACATATGGGGCCGTTTATAGCAATATGAGTGCAGTCAATTGCGCCGATTACATTAGGAAAAACGGACATTGCTGCAAATTGCCTTTTAATGTCGGCCTGTTCTCCTGCAATATAGGGAAATTGGATGTTGGAAGAGTGTAGCAGGACGCATAGACAGCGGAGACGGGTTATGAACTCCTTTGCCGGGTTGAAGTCATGCTACGCTGACCAGTGAGCCGAAATCACATCTGCGGTCATACAGCCAGAGCGCAAAATTAATTGGAGACATGGTGACAGGACCCCACACTGCCACAAGAGGACTCTGGATGCAGTGTGTTGTTAATTCCCCACCTCTCCATCTGTGTCGCCAATTCCCCCAGCCTCCAAAACCAGCGTATGCATGGGTCAGAGCTGCCGTGAAAGACCGCACATTTTCACCTCAAGTTTGTTTTTTATAAATCACAACCTTTGCGTGAAAAAGAGGCGTACGCCAGTTTCAGGCCCCATTTTGTGCGTTACGCAACGGTTATAAATGAGACCCCTGGTCCTTGATCAGGTCTTAAAATCCAACTCAGATGATCAGCCTGGAAGATCACACCACGTCTTTATTTACTGAAGAAAGACAAGGAATCAGTGGGTGATAAACTACATCAACCTTTGCTGCTTCCAGAGGAATAAACAGTCGGTACCAGCCAGAAGCTGCTGATCAATACACTGATTAACAGGCTTCAGACATCAGCAGTGACCTTACAGAAGCAACTGCCGCTGCCCATCAGTCTGGGAAGGGTTAGAAGGTCATTCCAAACCATCCGGAGTCCGTCATTCTACAGAGAGAAAGGTCATTCACATGATAGAGGCCAGTGTTACCAGGAGTGGACGTCCCAGCAAGTTCAGTCCAAAATCAGACCATGCAATGCTCAGAGAAACTAAAAAACCCTAAGAAGCTCTACGTCAGACTCTCCAGGCCCCAGTTAGCAGGTTAAATGTTAAAGTTCATGACGGTCCAGTTAGAAAAAGACTGAACCAGTATGGCTTGTCTGGCAGGGTTGCAGGAGAATAAAAGAACATGGCAGCCCGGCTCTGAAACAGACCAGACCAAAGTGGAGATCCATCCATTTTCTTTTCGTCCAAGGTCAGGTTTTAGAGCCAACAAGTTCAGGAAGGGAACCCAGACACCCTATCCCTTGCTCCTCCTGGGAGAACTCAAGGCATTCCCAAGCCACAAGGGATTATATAATCCCTCTAGCATGTCCTGTGTCTACCCCGGGGTCTCCCCCCAGTAGGACATGCCCAGGAAAACTTCCAAGTGGAGGTGACAAGCTCATTTCTTCTGCTTATATCCATGATCTCATTCTTTCAGTCACTGTCCAAGTCTCCTGACAGGACTCAGACACTTTTTATCCAAAGCGACTTACAGTGGTTAGGCAGTAGTGTTAAAGGTCTTGCCTAAGGACCCAACTGGAAGGTGTTATTGCTCGTCCCGTGGGGGAATCGAACGCTGGTCTCCTCCATGTGAGGCTGATGCTCTGCCTACTGAGCTATCCAGCCTATCTAGAAAGGGAGCTTCGGCTAACCCTCTGTCATCTATCCATCCTACCTTCACTCCTGAACAAGATGCAGAGATATTTAAACTCCACTGCTGGCAAAGACTCATTCCCAACCGGGACGTAGCATCCTACCCTTACCTGGTTGTGAAACATGGCCTCAGACCTGTGTATTCAGTGTCCACAAAACCAAGCCTAAACTTTAAGAAGAGACAGACTAGTTCATTTTCTGTGACTCAAGTACGTTAAAAAAGATAATGTGATGTACAGCTCACTGAAACAGCTGAAAAAACCGCTCTGCCCCTCCCCTACCTGCAGCACTTCAGCGACATGCAGCAGCAATCTGAAGCCCAGTTTAAACGGATGCTGGAATCAGAAATGCGTGTGCACGGCGAGAAAGCCACGTTGGACCCGTTCCCACCAACGGGTTGGCTCGCTACAGATCGGGTCGCGTCGGGTCAGGCTCGCTACGGGTCGGGTCGCGTTGCGTCGGGTCAGGCTCGCTACGGGTCAGGCTCCCTACGGGTCGGGTCGCTACGGGTTGGCTCGCTACGGGTCAGGTCGCTACGGTTCAGACTCGCTACGGTTCAGGCTCGCTATGGTTCAGTCTCGCTACAGGTCAGGCTCACTACGGGTCAGGCTCGCTACGGGTCAGGCTCGCTACAGGTCAGGCTCACTACGGGTCGGGTCCGTCCGGGGTGCTACGGGTTGGCTCGCTACAGGTCAGACTCGCTGCAGTTCAGGCTCACTACGGGTCGGGTTGCTACAGGTCAGGTTGCTACGGGTCAGACTCGCTGCAGTTCAGGCTCGCTAAGGGTCGGCTCTCTACGAGTCGGGTCCTCTACGGGTTGGCTCACTACAGTCAGACTCGCTGTGGTTCAGGCTCGCTACGGGTCAGGTCGCTATGGGCCGGCTCTCTACGGGTCGGGTCGCTACGGGTCGGCTCTCTACGAGTCGGGTCGCTACGGGTCGGCTCTCTACAGGTTGGCTCACTACAGGTCAGACTCGCTGTGGTTCAGGCTCGCTACGGGTCGGGTCGCTATGGGCCGGCTCTCTACGGGTCGGGTCGCTACGGGTCGGCTCTCTACGAGTCGGGTCGCTATGGGTCGGCTCTCTACGGGTTGGCTCATAACAGGTCAGACTCGCTGTGGATTCAGGGCTCGCTACGGGTCGGGTCGCTATGGGCCGGCTCTCTACGGGTCGGGTCGCTACGGGTCGGCTCTCTACGAGTCGGGTCGCTATGGGTCGGCTCTCTACGGGTTGGCTCACTACAGGTCAGACTCGCTGCTGTTCAGGCTCTGCTTACGGGTCGGGTCGCGACGGGTCGGCTCTCTACGAGTCGGGTCGCCTACGGGTTGGGTCGGTATGCATTCTTTACGTTGCCACAGAATAAAACTGTGAAAGAGACCAGCATACCTGATCCAAGCCATCCTACTTACCGATCTGACCTTCAAAGGGTGGAGCTTGACATGCTGCAATCCACTGATTGGTGGAAAGAATCATCGATTCCTATGTGACTCAGCATAAAGAACAAAGCAGGAAGCTCCATGTTTAAATATACAGAGTTTTTTAAAGTCCCGTGATGAGAAGAACAACCTGCTGGATGTCCACCATCCTCCTCTGGTTCTGGGTGGATCTGAATACTGATGACATTAATACCAGCGCTGGTATTGATCGATATTAGTGTCATGAGATGGATACATCTACGCTCCTGTTACGCTTCGCTGCATGTCACCCTGGTTTTTCAGTCTCAGGAAGCCCTACTGAAACAACATAACTAGTTGCTCCACAGAACGGGTCAAATGCATCCAGTTTCCTGATTTTTCTGTCTGGAAAAACATGTTTCTAGTACATGGGAAGCAGAACTTTATTTTTTCTAGGTTAATGCAAGTCATTTGCTAATTAAATAATGGAAACTAGTTCAAATGGCTGCAGCAAATATTGTGTTTTTAGGGTTATTTAGTGTTGAAATCAGATGATGTTGTTCTGATCTTTATCACTGAACAAAGATGTTGGTGCAGTAACATCATGTTCTGTAGAACATAGTTGACCATTACAGTGATTCTGTCTCATTTACTCAGAATTTCCACATTTTCCTCCATTTACAGAAAAAATTCAGCCTTTCTAGAAGAAACTCTAAATATTTGTTCCTAACTGGCATCGTAATGCACTCCAGAGTTAGTTGACGTTCTAGACTCTGATCTCAGCTACGCTGTCCACGTGCATGTGCATGTACGTGTCCACGTATGTGTGTGTGCGTTCCAGTGTATCAGCATTAATGCCACGTTCAGCTTCATTAACAACTCATCTCTGATCACACACTGTAATATCATCAGGTTAATCACATTACACTCATCATCACTGGCATTTATGCAGCTCACGAGCCACAACTGTGTGTGTGTGTGTGTGTGTGCGTGTGTGTGCTTGTGTGTGTGTGTGTGTGTGTGCGTGTGTGCGTCTGAGTAGTTGCCTCTAAATGCCAAAGCGAAGCCTGATGATCCTTAAACAACACTTATCTGTGTGTGTGTGTGTCAGCTGGGATAAAAGAGAACATTTCCCAAAATAACTACACACACACACACACACACACACACACACACACACACACACACTAACCCTTTTCAGGATCACCAACCCTTATGTTGGCATTTGGAGGCGGCTACCACTAACAGTGAGGAACTTCATACAGTGGTGATGAACTGAGCGTGCTCAGTAAACACTTTAATCTTTTATTTGACCTCCTCTGAAGATGCCGGCAGACACCAGAACGACAGGAAGACGAAAGTCAGAGGGAGTTCACCGGCAGGCCCAAACCACGGTGGCCCTGAGGTGTCTAAACAAAACAACATTTTATATAATTATTATCCTGTTTTTTACATTTCTTGCAGGCTTCAGGATTAATTCTGATCATCACAAGACAATTTTATTTGGAATTACAAGAGTCACAGGATAAAAAAGAATCATCTTTCTAAACAGAAAATACATGGAGGCCTTGCTTTGCCAGAGTTTAAGAGATACTACTTTGCAACAACTATACAACATATTGCTTATTGGCTAGATGATACGGCCATACTAGGAACCTGGCTGGATATTGAGCTGGAAGATTGTATACCCTATTCTCTTGGTGCGATTGCACTGTCCCCCATTCGTCTCAAGAAAACACACTACAGCTCCAATCCAGTTATTCATAGCACCGTCCAAATTTGGAGACAGATAGTTAAGGAGTACAAACTTAAGGCCCTGTCCTTTGCTATGCCCATTGCTGCAAAACCTTCATTTACACCCTTAATTATAGATGGAACATTTGGTCCCTGGAAGGAAATGGGGTTGCTCAGTGTGGGACATCTATATCTGTACGGAGCTTTCGCTTCATTTCAACAGCTTAAAGAGAAGTACAGTCGATTAGCTTGTGATTTTTTTAGATACCTTCAAAAAAGAAACTATGTAAGATCTCATCTTCGACAATTTGAGTCGAATATGGAAACCGCTGACGTCATATCTGGAAACTGTGAACCGATGAACAGCACTATGTAGTCATGATCCTTTAGGCTTCACTACGAGACAGCACCCTTGGGGATGAGGGGAGGACATGGGATGGGAAGGTTTTTGCCTTTTACCTTTGTGTTCTGTTATGTTTCATGTATTGTTTTTGGGCTTGTATAAAATTGAATCCATGGCAGTCCATGAGACAACATGTAACTTTATATGTGCTTCACAATAAAAATATTTGAAGAGACAATTAAACAAGTGTTTCCTGCAGCCTGTTTGCTGACTTGCTGGCTCAGAACAAGCTGCACGGGTTCTGACCCACACCAGAAAGAAAGCACATATAACACCGGTGTCTGCATTTGGCTCTACATCTAGAACTCTGAAAGTGCTTCTTTAGCTTCTCTTCACCACAGGAGGCGCTGCATCTGGAATTAATGAAGAAGACGAGACAACCAGCGAAGAAGAAAACTGGTTCATCTATTGGTTAAAGCAGGTTAATACTTGTGTTAAAACATGGAGCTGCATCAGGTTCTAGTGGCCACGTCGCTGTGTGAATTGTAGCCTCAGTTTCCTGTTCTTAGCTGGCAGGAGGAACCCGGTGTGTCTTCTGCTGCAACCTGGTCCAGACAACTGCTGCTCTGGATGTTTTCTCTTCTTCAGACCATCTCTGGAAACCCTGGAGATGGTTGTGGGTGGAAATCCCAGTAAATACTCAGACCAGCAACTATGCCACATTGTCTGTGTGAGTCTGGCTGGTGAAGATGTGTCTGGCAGGAGTGTGTGAGTCATGCTCAGCATCATGAGTGTGTGTGTTGCCTCTCTGCATCCACCGGAGATGCTGGTGTCGGCTCAGTTTCACTGTAAACGTTAGAACCAAAGTCATGTGACTCCTTGTGGGTCTGAAGATGTTTCCTTTAGTTTCAGATGTAGAGGTGATCCAGAACGTGGAACGTCAGCTGAGTTGTTCTTCATAAACTACATCCTGAGCATTCTGCATCCTGTTCCCGGGTCACTCCTCCTCCTGTTCTCGCTTCTTCATGAAGAAGCTGGAAATCTTGTCCAGTTCTACTCAGTGTTGATGTCTTTAATCAGATCTGAATCCAGATCTTTGGTGCCATGCAACCAGTTTGTGATGCAACACTGTGATCCTGCAGGAATCCATGGAGCATTCCGGATTTCTCTAGTGGTGCAGCATCAAACTGCCGGCTTCCAACTGATGAGCTGCAGACGTGGAGACTCCTCAGCCCAGTCCTTGGTGAGGCTGTCTGACCAACAGAAGTCACAGAGGAAAGTTTGAGGGTGGAAGGACAGATCTGTGTACTCATGTCTTCAGACAGCAGGGGTCCAGCGTCCCAGCTGATGGAAGTCGGACTCGCGGGTTCTCAGCTGAGCCGACTCAGGAAGTTTGTTCTCATGGACCCAAAAAAACGTGCAAACAAACATCTGAGCAACTTCCAGAGAAATTATACATTTTTATGAGAGTTTGGGCCAAGACGGCCACAGCTGGAGCAGCAGTTTGTACACAACAACACACACATGCACGCACCAACACACACAGAAACATACACACGCACACACACACTGACTCCAGCATTAATAAATATCCAAACTAAAAGAAGAATACCAGAATAATTCATCATGGCAGCTGCTGCAGGTGAACTGAGGATAGAAAACTAAACCCAACAAGAAGTTAAACATCATGGGCTGGATCATCATGTTTACTACGGTGTCTCTGAATAGACAAACAACTGTGTGAAGCTTTAAAACTGCAGCACTGGCTTTGTTTGATAAGAGCTAGAGCACCGTTTGGAATAAAGAAGTAAAACTTCATTTATAAAGTTCCTTTGAAGATTTAAATCAGTAAAAGATTCTTAGATAAAGCAGAAGCAGGTGCAGCTGCATCCAGATCGAAGTTACATGAGAAAACTTTTTGTCAGAAGCCTGCCAGCATCATTTAGAACAACTTGCGACCGTTGGAAGGAGGTTTTGCTAAAACAGGTGTAGTGCATTGCAAAATAATCCAGTCAAGATGAAACCTAAGCATGAATAGCGTGAATAGCTGCTTGTAAGCATACCTCGGGATAGAGCGTCCTGTTCCTGCCCCAGCAGCAGCCCTGGAGGAGGCTAAAACCACAGCAGGCAGGTGACGTCCCGTCTTCCCACATAGCCCATCACTCCGTGCTGTCAGTTCAGGATGCAACACATTGGAGCTAAATCTGGCAAAATTTCTCATAAGATAAAAACA
The DNA here is from genome assembly GCF_017639745.1 of Melanotaenia boesemani. Lineage (NCBI taxonomy): Eukaryota > Metazoa > Chordata > Actinopteri > Atheriniformes > Melanotaeniidae > Melanotaenia > Melanotaenia boesemani. Next base: position 39,099,999 of record NC_055685.1, on the reverse strand, counting down.
AGAACAAATCAGACTTGACATGTGCTTCCAAGGTTAAACCAAGGTTATACCAAGATTCCTAACAGAGGTTTTACCAATGAACCAAAAGCTCTATATGTGTCTCCTTTATCCCAGACATGCATTTGGTTCTTAAGTAATGCCTTAAATGCACCATAGAAGAAGACAGTACACATGTAGTTACCTGTAGAGCAGTCATCGCTGCACCTGAGGCCACTGGATCCACTCACACATGAAAACATCTTCATGTCTGGAAGAGGTTTGGCTACTGTTGGCCACCGTACATTCACAGCTGTCCTTGGTGTTTTACTTCCAGGAGCAGAAATCATAAAAAGAAGAGTTGTTGGCTTTACAGCCAAAGATGGTGCATCGTTCCTGCTGCGATGCCATTCCAGTAAACATTGTCTTCCTCCGTCTATCATGAGTGTAGGATCCTTCCAAGACAAAGGTTTATGGGTTTGAGATTGACTGTCACGTTGCAGCAAGATGCTGCTACTGAAGCCCAGAAGGGTCAATCGGAGCTCTACAGTGGACCGGTCAAGAGTTATTAGTTTATATTTCAGCCTCTGGTGTGAAATTAGGGGTTTTAAATAAAAACAGCTGTGTTAAACAGCGCCATGGTGATGAAACGTCTGTTGTTTGTTGTTGACAGTGTGAGTCAGAGTAAGGAGATGGACAGCTCTGCGAGGGCGCGACATGCACCGATGTCTCCGTCCGACTTCCTGGACAAACTGATGGGGAGGACGTCTGGATACGATGCCCGGATACGACCAAACTTTAAAGGTACTTATCGAGTTAGTTCAGAATAAGATGTAGATAAATTCACACGTATGGCCTTCAGCAGAAATTTGTTTAACAACCGTAGTTCCAGCCTGTAACTGAAGGGGGAGCCAAAGAACAAATAAAAATGTATTATATGGTTTATGTTTAAAGCATTTTAAGCCAAAGATATTTTTCTTTTTGTTGCTTATAGTTGACCAAAGAGGACTTTTAAAAGAGTGAAAGAGTCTGTTAAAGTAGCTTCTGGAAGATGTCTGCAGTCTGAACTGTTTCCAGATATCCTGACGGGATCCAGTTCATCAGTGGGAGGATGAACTGGATCAGGAGAAAAGAGAGATGTGGGTGAGCTCTTTAAGCTTATCCAGCTCCATCATGTTCACATACTGGCCTGTTACCAGAGCCTACCAGAAGGGGGCGCAGCACAATGTAAAAACATGGCACACTAGAGGTTTCAATGATAAAAATGATCACAATATGATCAATTCAGTTGACTTCAGTTCAATTCAGATAAGACTTGTTTAACACAGTTGCTTCCATTCCCGTCAAATCAAAACAAGTCAAAGCAAACCTCACCTTATTCCTCCCTACTGAAACAACACATGTAAAGCACAGTTTACATGGAATAAACATGATTACATGTGGAATAGACGTGATCACATGTGGAATACACGTGATCACATGTGGAATAGATGTGATCACATGTGGAATACATTTAATTACATGTGGAATACATTTGATTACATGTGGAATACACTCGATCACATGTGGGATAGATGTGATCACATGTGGAATACACGCGATCACATGTGGAATAGACGTGATCACATGTGGAATAGACGTGATCACATGTGGAATAATTTGAATTACAGATGGAATACACGCGATCACATGTGGAATACATTTGATTACATGCGGAATACATTTGATTACATGTGGAATACATTTGATTACATGTGGGATAGATGTGATCACATGTGGAATACATTTAATTACATGTGGAATACATTTGATTACATGTGGAATACACTCGATCACATGTGGGATAGATGTGATCACATGTGGAATACACGCGATCACATGTGGGATAGACGTGATCACATGTGGAATAGACGTGATCACATGTGGAATACATTTAATTACATGTGGAATACATTTGGTCACATGTGGAATAGACGCGATCACATGTGGAATAGCCGTGATCACATGTGGAATACATTTGATTACATGTGGAATACATTTGATCACAATTGGAATACATTTGATTACATGTGGAATAGACGTGATCACATGTAGAATACACGCGATCGCATGTGGAATAGATGCGATCACATGTGGAATACATTTGATCGCATGTGGAATACACTTGATCACATGTGAAATAGACGTGATCACATGTGGAATAAATTGAATTACATGTGGAATACGTTTGATTACATGCGAAATACACTCGATCACATGTGGAATACATTTAATCACATGTGGAATACATTTAATCACATGTGGAATACATTTAATCGCATGTGGAATACATTTGATTACATGTGGAATAGACGTGATCACATGTGGAATACATTTGATTACATGTGGAATACATTTGATTACATGTGGAATAAACTCGATCACATGTGGAATAGGCGTGATCACATGTGGAATACATTTAATTACATGTGGAATACATTTGATTACATGTGGAATACACGCGATCACATGTGGAATACACACGATCACATGTGGAATACACTCGATCACATGTGGAATACACGCGATCACATGTTTTAATGTTTTATTTGTCTATCAGAGTCAAAAACAAAGTGGGGGAGTTTCATCCAGAAGTCGGGACTTTCCGTTTTTATGGGGTGTACAGATATCCTCGGTGTCCCAGCTTTGTTCCTGCCCTGGCTCAGTCTGCTTTAGTTGGTTTATAAATAGTAAGTTAATTTAATGTCCTTGTCTGCAGAAATGGCTCCGTGTTCCAGTTACCAATCACATTAAGTACATTTCTTTAGATTTAAGCAGTTTGTTTTTATGGTTTTAGAAAGTCTTCTTGCAGCTCCTTCTGACTTTAATGAAATAATTTATTTGCTTTTTTCAAGGAGAATATGAGAAAAATTCAATTTAAATTAACGTTTCCCTGGTGGAAAATGCCCTGTTTTGCCTGCACTGCAGTAGGATTAAAGATTGAGGCGACACTAACTGGATGCATGTTAAATTGTTCTCGTGTCGCCCGAGGCTTTAAGTTGGAGCTGCTAGAGGACAGAAAGTCCAACCTGGAAGCAAAAAGCCTCGATCTGCTTCTGTTCGCTATAATATTTATCACCTGTCTGCTCCTGCAGGTCCTCCAGTCAACGTCTCCTGTAACATCTTCATCAACAGCTTCGGCTCCATCGCAGAGACCACCATGGTGAGTTCAACCAGCTGCAGTTGTTTCTTCCAGCATGTTAATGATTTAGGACACGATGAAAGATGAATGGGTCATTGGTGAGACATTAAACATGGAGATGTTAGATGCATTTTATATCTGAGCCCTGAAAGGCTTCCTGTATTCTGCAGCTTGTTTCCGAACACATTTGTCCTTGACAGGACGTGAATAAATCTGGAGGTTTAATGTGGAGTGCTGAATGCTTCGGGTCACCTCGATGCAGAGATGGGCTGCTGTCGGATCAGACCACATTAACTCAGGATGTGAACTCGGGGCGGTGTTGGGGTCTGGAAGGTCTTCCTCTGATTCAGATGCTAAGACATGAGGAGGAGAAATACCTGCTGCCTTGAAGCTCTGATGACCTCTCTGACAGGCTTCACTGATGCTTCACCCCCAACTGTCTGAGCTTTGATCATAAAGAGCATGGCCGGGCGTGTATCTGATAGGAAGGAAAGTAAACATCCCAAACAGTGTTTTTCATTTCAGACAAACACTGTTCTGGTTCCTGTTGCAAACCCCCAGCTTGTTAGGGAAAAGAGGCTGTGAACATAAAACCACAAACAAAAGCATTTATTTACAGGTTGACAACATGAAGTGGAATAAAACAATAGGTCTCAATGAAACCCAAAAGTCGATAACTAAACAAAAGGGTCTCAAAGTTCTCAAAAGAGTATAGAGTAGACGGGCAAAACCAAAGTGAAGCAAACTGTGGTGAATACACACAGCTGACCTGAGTCATCATAAGCCTGCTCCTTAAATAGGGCTGATGAGCCAGGACCAGCTGGGGAGGAAGAGGAAGCAGCTAATCCTGGTTTGGAGATGCCACAGCCAGCCAATTGCAGGCAAGGAACGGCACAGGAGGGCACAGGGGTGGATCCAGATAGCTGTCCCATCATCTCAGCTGGATCATACAGTCAGATTAACATATCCAAAGGCCATGGGCCGTAACACAGTCAGTTCATCACATCCCGAGGCCGGAACAGTTCTGCTCTGGAGTCTCAGAACCTCAGTGTTCTCTGGTGAACTGGTCCTCGTTCACACCAGTTTAACCAGAACAAAGTGGAAGTAAACATGAGCACGTTGGTGGTGTGGTCCTGAAAGTTGATGGTTACATCCGTTATAACCGACGCTTTCAAAGAATAAACTTTATGCAGACGACAAGTCAGTTTCACTGGGATGTCGATGCCAGCGTCTATAAATTTCCTACTGATGTTTAAAGTGGTTGCCAGGCAACAGAACAATGCAGCAACATGACTCTATTGATTGATCAACCTCAGTCAGCTGATCTGAATGGTGGTCTGTAGTCTGTCTGTCCGTCGGTCCGTCTGTCCGACGGCAGAGTGACCAAACGCCCTCTTTTTAAAGTTAAAGAACTGCTTCCCACCCTCGGTTTTTGTCGTCCTCCCCCACAGCCGGTGTTGTGCTGAGAATTGCACGCCTGTCACATGAACACACAGCTAAGCAAGCAGAATCTACTGCGTTGGATCACGTGTAGAATCCATGTAGTTTTAAAATGGCAACACATATTCTGAGATCTGAACTTCAGGAATTCTTAGAGATGGTGTTGTTTGGCAGCATTTCAGTCAGGTATGTAAAATTAGCCGGTAACAGGTTTGACAGTGTGATGTAACTTCTCTGCTAAGTGTTCCAGTCAAATTAATTTTTCATTATCACGTTATGGGTGGTCAAATATGATGACATTACTGATGTTAAGGTTTTCAATGGCTAATACGTTACATGTATGAAACTCCCAGCTGTTCTTATTTCATGAAGGACATGAAGTCCTCAGTAAAACCAGGATTTCTGTCTGATTTCCAGCTGGATGAAGACACGCGTTTCACATGGTGGGAGTGGGATCACCTGGATGATGCAGGAACATGTAGAAAGAAACGAGGAGCTGTGGTGGAATTCAGATTAATAACATCAGACTGTTTGGACAAAGTAGAAACCTGAAAATTCAGTGTTGTAGCCACAGGGTGCATCATGTGGTGGGTAAACTAAACCGTTCACGTCTTAACTTTACGTCCTGATTAGAATATAGAGCTGTTTACATGTCAGCTCACGTGATAATCCTCCACCTCATGTTAGAAACGGATTTCTGAAAAGAAGCTGGAATTAAAAAGATTAAATCACAATATTATTCAGAAAAAACGGTGATTCAATTTAATATCGTTCAGGCTGAAACAGCCGCAGGTTCATGTCTGTTGTAAATAAAACACGACTTTCATCCTAAATCGTTCTAGTAGAAGACGCAGCTCTAGGAGTCTTTTATCTTTCCTTTGTAAAGAGAAGAAAAAAGCTAAAAATAAAGCTAAAAACTACGTGTTGAGAGAGGACTCGTCAGCGATGTGCAGAGACGATGACGGAGGGAGGCAGATGGAGACGGAGATCTGAGGAGACAGACGAGCAGACAGGAATAGCAGATGTGCTGCAGATGTTTACCGACTCTGACAGCAAATATTCCAAACTGACATGAAGTCGGTCCGGCCTGCACACACTTATTCCTACAATATATCTCACACACACACACACCCATCCATCCATCCATCCATCCATCCATCCATCCAGCCAGCCATCCATCCATCCATCCATCCAGCCATCCAGCCATCCAGCCATCCAGCCAGCCAGCCAGCCAGCCAGCCAGCCAGCCAGCCAGCCAGCCAGCCAGCCAGCCAGCCAGTCAGTCAGTCAGTCAGTGCAGGGGAGGCTGTGGGTGAGGAGTTATGGGGTAAGGGAGTGGAGGGAGAGGGTGGGTAAGTGGAAGAAGTGCGTGCTGACAGTCGGAGTCGTCCAGTGGGCTTATACACTAAGAGATGCTTTGGTTCAGGTCAGGTTGGTGTTACGTGTGTGTTCTGGTACTTTTCTGGTACGTTGTTGTGATACATGTTTGTTTTTGTTTTTTGTGTTTCTTTTTTGTTGTTGTTGAGCTCCTGATGATTGTCAGCTGAGTTTACCTGTGAAAGCTGTAGGAAATGCTCTGCTGTGTTTCTGTACAGGTGTAGCAGCTGCTTGTCTGCTGTTAGGTTGAAGCTTCTTTCTGACCTTTTATCTCCTCTTTTTTCTCTCCACTCTCCTTTTCATTTCTGTTTATTCTTTATCCTTTTTTGTCCCCTCTGGACAGGTCCAGCAATGTTATGTAAATAAACAATTATTTTAAATAAATGAATAAATAAATAATCAGACTGTAAACAGGAGGAAATGAAGCTCCTCTTGTTTGATACTACAGACTGATGAGTTTTCTCAGATGTGACGCCTCTGACTGACGGGTGGAGATGCAGAGATGTCTGTAACAACGCCTCGCTGTCTGTGGCTGTTATATTAGCAGAACAGAGCCGAATGCAAAGGGTTGGGCCTGGAGGTGGATGGATGGATGGATGGGCGGATGGATGGATGGGCGGATGGATGGGTGGGTAGATGGATGATTGACGTGACAGTGTCTAAGTGCTGCCTGCTACGCTGGGTGTCCTTCTGACACAAACACTGTTTGTATGTGTTTGTGTGCTGCAGCGGACTGACAGAAGAAGTGAAACACGTTGGCTCAGACATTGAAGGATTCCAGCTTCTTCCAGAAGTAGAGTCGGATCTGTTGTTTTACCTGAAGACTTTGCTTTTTTCCTGCTAAATAGAATTTTATAGATTTTTTTTATTCCTGTTTTCTGTGGCACTTTGAGATTCCCTGTAATTTAAAGTGCAACACAAATAAAATGTATTATTATTATGATTATTATTATTATTTTAGAACAATCATGTCATGTAGATCAGGTGATCGTTTCTGCTCCATCACACAAACTGACTGACCAGCTCTCTGTACTCAGCTTCACTGATACTCCCCACAGCTGCAGAGTAATCAGAGTATCAGATATCACAGGTTCACAAACATGGAGAGCTGGACAAAGATCTGAGCCCGTCCTTTCCCAGCTCGTGTCTAATCTATTGATTTGAACCGAGAGCTGGTTAAAGTCAGCTGATGGTGCGTGGGTGAACTGAGCAGAGCTGGGGTCAGAGGTCATCTGGGCTCGGTTCAGAGGTCACGCTGAGAGAGGGACTGACAGATACGTTACCCACAGCCATATGTCGCAGCAGGATTAAGACCTTTCTCCCTCCTCGCCATCTGTCTTCTCATTTGCACCCCCCTCTTGGAACAGAAACCTCCACTCGGTCACACACTTCACCACCGTGGAAGGACGTGGAACTGGAAGAGGCTGGAACGTCAGCTGACATGGAGATGGTGAACCACATGATGGACATGATGTGCCCAGTACCTGCCCAGAATCAGCTGGTTTAAAGTACCTGAAAACAGGAGCTGATTGTTTTGAAACGTGTTCCCATTACATCACCAGTAAGGGCTCAGAGCCAGGTTGCTCCATGCTACATGCCATCTACATAAACAGATTTACCACCGTTTACACTCAATCTCTCCATCCCACTTAATCCACCCTGTCTGTGTGTGTGAGCAGTGATTCGCTGATATGGCTGCACAGCGAAGAAGATAATGCCACAGGTTTGTCCTCGCTGAAACCATTTGAAGTTGAACCCGGGTCAGAACCGTTCTGCTGTTTAGGTTTAGTGTTGTTGAAGCTGACACGTCTGCAGACAGAGGACGTCAGCATGTTTGTGTTGTGTTAAAATCCCTGAAACATGCTGAAAAGCTTAGTGATGGTGCTGATTGTGCTTAAACTTATGATACAACAGATTAGTTTATAGTTTTTATGCCCTGCCTGGCCAAAAAGAGGAGGAAGCCACCATTACAAAAGGTCACACACTCTAATATTTGGTGGACCTCCTTCAGCTTTAATTCCGGCAGCTTCTCTGTGGCGTTGTTTCGTTAAGCTTCTGCAACGTCACATGATTTATTTCCATCCAGAGTTTTTCACCCAGATCTTGTATTGATGATGGAGAGTCCGACCACTGTACAAAGCCTTCTTTAGCACATCCCAAAGATTCTCCATGGGGTTCAGGTCTGGACTCCATGTGTGAAAATGATGTCTCCTGTTCCCTGAACCACTTTTTCACAGCCATGAATCCTGGCATTGAGCCATCAGGGAAGATAGAATGACCTGCTCATTCAGTATATTCAGGTATCAGCTGACCTCATTCTTTTGGACACAGTGTTGCTGAACCTAGACCTGAGCCTAGACCTGAGCCTAGACCTGACCAGGTGCAGCAACCCCAGATCATAGACTGCCCCCACAAGCTTATACAGTAGCACTCGGCATGATGGCTGCTTCACTTCATCCTCCTCTCTTCTTACCCTGCTGCTCCATCACTCTGGACCAGGGTAGATATGGACTCATTAGACCACACGACCTTCTTCCATGGCTCCAGAGTCCAGTCTTTATGCTTCCTGGCAACCTGAAGCCTTTTTATCCAGTTAGCCTCACTGGTTAGTGGTTTTCTTATGGCTCCACCAGAACTGATCACCATACTACCACATCAGGATCCACATACTGCCCCCAACGCCACCAGCTTACCTTCTATGGACTTTTTCCAACTTGTTGTAAATATGTTGTAAATGTAAAAGAAGTCTAGCTCTGCTACTGGGTGGGATCAGGGAGCAGGTGAAGCAAGCAATCATGCAGCCCCCAGCATCCCACCCCAGGGCTGCAGAGTTATAATATGCGAATCACCAGCTGCTGACCTGAAACATCCAAACAATGTTTACACATAAACGTAGAGCTGGCTCCGCCCACTTCTCACACTGCTTTTTACAGGAAACCACAGTGTTAATATGCAGAGATGTTTCATTAGAACCAAACAGCAAGAGGAGAGCAGAGTGTCTGTGTGTGGTGTGGTAGGCCTCTGCTCGGTGGGAGGCCTAGCGACCACTATAAGGGGGGAGTCTTAATTTTATGTTATGCATGGACAGGCTATGAAACACTGGCTCGGGGACATGTTTTAAAAGGTCCCCCATCTCTCCTGCTGAGATGTAAGAACCCAGACGAGAGCTAAAGAACCACAAACCAAGCAGAAGTAATCTGTGGTTGTATGTTGTCTCCAGATGTGAAGCAAGCAGATGTTTTGCATCAGATCATCGTAACTATGTCACACTGGCTCTTTGCATCTGTGATCGTTTCATCGCACTCATTATTTCATGTTTGTTTGTCTTTATTTGTTGTATTAGTCTCTTTTTAGTTTTTGTACATCTCTGCTGTGTTTTGCGTCATCTCTCTGTGGATTATTGTTATGACTGATCATTGCATCTGTTTTCTGTCTCGTTTGGGCCATTTCCTGTCTCTCTGTAGTAATTTTCTGTCTCTTTGTGGACTCTTTTTAATTTTTACATCTCATATTGTTCCTTTTGGCTGTTCTGTATGTAAATTTGGCTCTTTATGTTCCATCTCTCCATTGTTTTATGTCTCAATTTTTTGTGACATTTGTTGTATTATAGTTTTCAGATCAGGGTTCAGAGAGGGCTTCTGACTGCTCAGGCCTGATATTTGACATCACATATTTTCTTATATTTTCACAATACCACAGAGTTCACCATGACTGAGTGACGTTGTAATCCACAGCCGGGATGCTGGGACGTCCCTCTACTTGCAGAACGTTGTAAGACCTGTGATGTTTGGTTGTTGAGCTGCAGAAACATCGGCCTCTCCACCTGCCAGCAGAGATCACATCTGCATGGACGGCGAGGATCACCACGGGCAGGCAGCCAAATGTATTTCTACCACTGATGAGGTTTCTGCATCAATGAACAGCAAGACCCTGACGAACAAGCTGCAGGACTCCTGCAGAGCAACGATAACATTTCTTGTGTTTAGTAGAAACGGTGCTACAGGAACAGAAAGATATTCACAACCATCGTTGAGCAGAGAGAGGGTTAATTCCAGAACTTTCCCTCCAGTTCAGGGAGTCATCATCAGTCCCAGTTTTTCGCAATAAACTCAGGTTTGACTCACGCAGCAGTTTATGCAGTTACATCAGCCACAGCTGTGAGTTCTGACTCTAGCTCTGCTGGAAGGTCAGTGAGGTGGAAGAGTAGTGATGTCACTTCCAGTGAGTGAGCATGGCGAGCAGAGATGCCTTTTACAGTGCATTCTGGATATCTTCAGCAGAGCTTGCAGAGCCATGGAGTGATATTGGCACGTGGATGCTCGGTTTACTGTCGAGGGACAGAGTCCGACTCTCCTACCAGATGCTTTTTTTTTTTTATCACAAACCATTTCCCTAACCCTAAGATAAAAAAAAAAGTCCTGAATTTCCTCTTTAAAGCAAACATCTGATAATTTCTGACAGTGCTAATTTAACCCTTAAAACTCCAAGACATATTTACTATATATATATGTGTGGCTGGAAAGCTCAGTTGGCAGGGCATGGTAGACCAGAGTTTGAATCCCACAAGGGACATATATAACACCTTCCAGTTGGGTCCTTAGGCAAGACCCTTAATGCTACTGCCTAACCACCTCATCATGAGTGCAGTCGTACAGAGAAACATACTGGTTCAGATGTCGCCCGGTCAAACAAAGTCTGCATCAGGTACTGAGGAACCAGCGTTTTATGGCGAGAAATAGACCACGGAAATTGGACATGAGATGCGAACAAGGCACTGTTGGAATATTAACCCTAAGCTGCTTGTTTATAGAGCTCTCGCCCGAGTTGGCTATCAACTCAGGAATGACATCAGGCTGTACGCTAAGAGTGAGCAAGACATGGACTTACTGAGCCACACCACTGGGATCTACAGCAAGGACATCGGAATGTCATTGGGACTGGAGAAATGTGGCCGGATGCTAACAAAGAGAGGGAAGGTAGTTCATAAAGAGGGCACTGCACTCCCAGAGGGCAGAATAACCGATGTTGAGGAGAGCTACAAGTACGTCAGCATACTGCAAGCAAATGACAACCATGAAGAAGCCACAAGGAAAGCTGCCACAGCCACATACCTGCAACGAGTAAGGCAAGACTTGAGAAGTCAGCTCAATGGCAAGATCAAGATCTGGGCAATTAACAGCTATGCCCTGCCAGAGATCAGATACCTGCTGGGATAATAAGCTGGCCAATGGAGGAAGTTCAGACCACAGATGTTTAAACACGGAAGCTGTTCACCTTGCCTGGAGGGTTCCACCCCAGATCTACCACACCATGCAGGACCCCAGCTCTACCACACCATGCAGGACCCCAGCTCTACCGCACCAGGCAGGACCCCAGCTCTACCACGCCAGGCAGGACCCCAGATCTACCGCACCAGGCAGGACCCCAGCTCTACCACGCCAGGCAGGACCCCAGATCTACCGCACCAGGCAGGACCCCAGCTCTACCACGGCAGGCAGGACCCCAGATCTACCGCACCAGGCAGGACCCCAGCTCTACCACGGCAGGCAGGACCCCAGATCTACCACGGCAGGCAGGACCCCAGCTCTACCACGCCAGGCAGGACCCCAGATCTACCTCACCATGCCAGACCCCAGCTCTACTACGGCAGGCAGGACCCCAGATCTACCGCACCAGGCAGGACCCGAGCCCTACCACAGCAGGCAGGACCCCAGATCTACCGCACCAGGCAGGACCCCAGCTCTACCACGCCAGGCAGGACCCCAGCTCTACCGCACCAGGCAGGACCCCAGCTCTACCACGGCAGGCAGGACCCCAGATCTACCGCACCAGGCAGGACCCCAGATCTACCATGGCAGGCAGGACCCCAGATCTACCGCACCATGCAGGACCCCAGCTCTACCACGCCAGGCAGGACCCCAGCTCTACCGCACCAGGCAGGACCCCAGCTCTACCACGCCAGGCAGGACCCCAGCTCTACCGCACCAGGCAGGACCCCAGCTCTACCGCACCAGGCAGGACCCCAGATCTACCACGGCAGGCAGGACCCCAGATCTACCATAACCAAGTAGCCGGCGTAGTGTACTGAGACATCTGCACAGATGATGGACTAGAGAAGCCTAGGTCACAATGGGAAACACCTCCCAAGGTGGTGGAGAATGAGAGGGCTAAGATCCTTTGGGACTTCCAGATACAGACCGACAAAATGGTGGTGGCCAACCAACCGGACATTGTGATGATGGATAAGCAGCAAAGGAAAGCTGTCGTGATAGATGTAGCATCCCCACTGAAAAAATATCAGGAAGAAGGAACACGAGAACCTGGAGAAATACCAAGGACTCAAGGAAGAACTGGAGAAAGCCTGGAAGGTGAAGGCAACAGTAGTACCAGTGGTCATCGGAGCACTGAGGACCGTGTCCCCCATGCTGGAGAAGGGGCTCCACCAGATACCTGGAGAACCACCAGACATCACCATCTAGAAGAGAGCAGTTCTAGGAACAGCTAAGATACTGGACCTTCAAGCTCCCAGGACTCTGGTAGAAGTTGGAGATGAACAGTTACCCAGCCTACCCAGGAGAGATGGGAGGCTGGGTGAGGGAAGAGTTTTTTTTAGGTAGCAGCTGAAGCTTTTAATCCCAGTATAAACCAGTCTGTAGCAGCTTTTAATCCGAGTATAAACCAGTCTGTAACAGATTTTAATCCCAGTATAAACCAGTCTGTAGCAGCTTTTAATCCCAGTATAAACCAGTCTGTAACAGATTTTAATCCCAGTATAAACCAGTCTGTAGCAGCTTTTAATCCCAGTATAAACCAGTCTGTAGCAGCTTTTAATCCCAGTATAAACCAGTCTGTAACAGTTTTTAATCCCAGTATAAACCAGTCTGTAGCAGCTTTTGATCCCAGTATAAACCAGTGTGTAGCAGCTTTTAATCCCAGTATAAACCAGTCTGTAGCAGCTTTTAATCCCAGTATAAACCAGTGTGTAGCAGCTTTTAATCCCAGTATAAACCACTGTGTAGCAGCTTTTAATCCCAGTATAAACCCGTCTGTAGCAGCTTTTAATCCCAGTATAAACCAGTCTGTAACAGCTTTTAATCCCAGTATAAACCAGTCTGTAACAGCTTTTAATCCCAGTATAAACCAGTCTGTAGCAGCTTTTAATCCCAGTATAAACCAGTCTGTAACAGCTTTTAATCCCAGTATAAACCAGTCTGTAGCATCTTTTAATCCCAGTATAAACCAGTGTGTAGCATCTTTTAATCCGAATATAAACCCGTCTGTAGCAGCTTTTAATCCCAGTATAAACCAGTCTGTAAGAGCTTTTAATCCCAGTATCAACCAGTCTGTAACAGCTTTTAATCCCAGTATAAACCAGTCTGTAGCAGCTTTTAATCCCAGTATAAACCAGTGTGTAGAGGCTTTTAATCCCAGTATAAACCAGTCTGTAGCATCTTTTAATCCCAGTATAAACCAGTGTGTAGCAGCTTTTAATCCGAATATAAACCCGTCTGTAGCAGCTTTTAATCCCAGTATAAACCAGTCTGTAACAGCTTTTAATCCCAGTATAAACCAGTCTGTAACAGCTTTTAATCCCAGTATAAACCAGTCTGTAGCAGCTTTTAATCCCAGTATAAACCAGTCTGTAACAGCTTTTAATCCCAGTATAAACCAGTCTGTAGCATCTTTTAATCCCAGTATAAACCAGTCTGTAGCATCTTTTAATCCCAGTATAAACCAGTGTGTAGCATCTTTTAATCCAAATGTAAACCCGTCTGTAGCAGCTTTTAATCCCAGTATAAACCAGTCTGTAACAGCTTTTAATCCCAGTATCAACCAGTCTGTAACAGCTTTTAATCCCAGTATAAACCAGTCTGTAGCAGCTTTTAATCCCAGTATAAACCAGTGTGTAGAGGCTTTTAATCCCAGTATGAACCAGTCTGTAGCATCTTTTAATCCCAGTATAAACCAGTGTGTAACAGCTTTTAATCCCAGTATCAACCAGTCTGTAACAGCTTTTAATCCCAGTATAAACCAGTCTGTAGCAGCTTTTAATCCCAGTATAAACCAGTGTGTAGCAGCTTTTAATCCGAATATAAACCCGTCTGTAGCAGCTTTTAATCCCAGTATAAACCAGTCTGTAACAGCTTTTAATCCCAGTATCAACCAGTCTGTAACAGCTTTTAATCCCAGTATAAACCAGTCTGTAGCAGCTTTTAATCCCAGTATAAACCAGTGTGTAGCAGCTTTTAATCCCAGTATAAACCAGTCTGTAACAGCTTTTAATCCCAGTATAAACCAGTGTGTAGCAGCTTTTAATCCCAGTATAAACCCGTCTGTAACAGCTTTTAATCCCAGTATAAACCAGTCTGTAGCAGCTTTTCATCCCAGTATAAACCAGTGCGTAGCAGCTTTTAATCCGAGTATAAACCCGTCTGTAGCAGCTTTTAATCCCAGTATAAACCAGTCTGTAGCAGCTTTTAATCCCAGTATAAACCAGTCTGTAGCAGCTTTTAATCTCAGTATAAACCAGTCTGTAGCAGCTTTTAATCCCAGTATAAACCAGTGTGTAGCAGCTTTTAATCCCAGTGTAAACCCGTCTGTAGCAGCTTTTAATCCCAGTATAAACCAGTCTGTAGCAGCTTTTAATCCCAGTATAAACCAGTGTGTAGCAGCTTTTAATCCCAGTATAAACCAGTCTGTAGCAGCTTTTAATCCCAGTATAAACCAGTCTGTAACAGCTTTTAATCCCAGTATAAACCAGTCTGTAGCAGCTTTTAATCCCAGTATAAACCAGTCTGTAGCAGCTTTTAATCCCAGTATAAACCAGTGTGTAGCAGCTTTTAATCCCAGTATAAACCAGTCTGTAGCAGCTTTTAATCCCAGTATAAACCAGTCTGTAGCAGCTTTTAATCCCAGTATAAACCAGTGTGTAGCAGCTTTTAATCCCAGTATAAACCAGTCTGTAGCAGCTTTTTATCCCAGTATAAACCAGTCTGTAGCAGCTTTTAATCCCAGTATAAACCAGTCTGTAGCAGCTTTTAATCCCAGTATAAACCAGTATGTAGCAGCTTTTAATCCCAGTATAAACCAGTCTGTAGCAGCTTTTAATCCCAGTATAAACTAGTCTGTAGCAGCTTTTAATCTCAGTATAAACCAGTCTGTAGCAGCTTTTAATCCCAGTATAAACCAGTGTGTAGCAGCTTTTAATCCCAGTGTAAACCCGTCTGTAGCAGCTTTTAATCCCAGTATAAACCAGTCTGTAGCAGCTTTTAATCCCAGTATAAACCAGTGTGTAGCAGCTTTTAATCCCAGTATAAACCAGTCTGTAGCAGCTTTTAATCCCAGTATGAACCAGTCTGTAACAGCTTTTAATCCCAGTGTAAACCCGTCTGTAGCAGCTTTTAATCCCAGTATAAACCAGTCTGTAGCAGCTTTTAATCCCAGTATAAACCAGTGTGTAGCAGCTTTTAATCCCAGTATAAACCAGTCTGTAGCAGCTTTTAATCCCAGTATGAACCAGTCTGTAGCAGCTTTTAATCCCAGTATAAACCAGTGTGTAGCAGCTTTTAATCCCAGTATAAACCAGTCTGTAGCAGCTTTTAATCCCAGTATAAACCAGTCTGTAGCAGCTTTTAATCCCAGTATAAACCAGTGTGTAGCAGCTTTTAATCCCAGTATAAACCAGTCTGTAGCAGCTTTTTATCCCAGTATAAACCAGTCTGTAGCAGCTTTTAATCCCAGTATAAACCAGTCTGTAGCAGCTTTTAATCCCAGTATAAACCAGTATGTAGCAGCTTTTAATCCCAGTATAAACCAGTCTGTAGCAGCTTTTAATCCCAGTATAAACCAGTGTGTAGCAGCTTTTAATCCCAGTATAAACCAGTGTGTAGCAGCTTTTAATCCCAGTATAAACCAGTCTGTAGCGGCTTTTATCCCAATATAAACCAGTCTGTAGCAGCTTTTAATCCCAGTATAAACCAGTCTGTAGCAGCTTTTAATCCCAGTATAAACCAGTCTGTAGCATCTTTTAATCCCAGTATAAACTAGTCTGTAGCAGCTTTTAATCCCAGTATAAACCAGTCTGTAACAGCTTTTAATCCCAGTATAAACCAGTCTGTAGCAGCTTTTAATCCGAGTATAAACCAGTCTGTAGCAGCTTTTAATCCCAGTATAAACCAGTCTGTAACAGCTTTTAACCCCAGTATAAACCAGTCTGTAACAGCTTTTAATCCCAGTATAAACCAGTCTGTAACAGCTTTTAATCCCAGTATAGACCAGTCTGTAACAGCTTTTAATCCCAGTATAAACCAGTCTGTAGCAGCTTTTAATCCCAGTATAAACCAGTCTGTAACAACTTTTAATCCCAGTATAAACCAGTCTGTAACAGCTTTTAACCCCAGTATAAACCAGTGTGTAGCGGCTTTTAATCCCAATATAAACCAGTCTGTAGCAGCTTTTAATCCCAGTATAAACCAGTCTGTAGCAGCTTTTAATCCCAGTATAAACCAGTCTGTAGCAGCTTTTAATCCCAGTGTAAACCAGTGTGTAGCAGCTTTTAATCCCAGTATAAACCAGTGTGTAGCAGCTTTTAATCCCAGTATAAACCAGTCTGTAGCAGCTTTTAATCCCAGTATAAACCAGTGTGTAGCAGCTTTTAATCCCAGTATAAACCAGTCTGTAGCAGCTTTTAATCCCAGTATAAACCAGTGTGTAACAGCTTTTAATCCCAGTATAAACCAGTCTGTAGCAGCTTTTAATCCCAGTATAAACCAGTGTGTAGCAGCTTTTAATCCCAGTATAAACCAGTGTGTAGCAGCTTTTAATCCCAGTATAAACCAGTGTGTAGCAGCTTTTAATCCCAGTATAAACCAGTGTGTAGCAGCTTTTAATCCCAGTATAAACCAGTCTGTAACAGCTTTTAATCCCAGTATAAACCAGTGTGTAGCAGCTTTTAATCCCAGTATAAACCAGTCTGTAGCAGCTTTTAATCCCTGTATAAACCAGTCTGTAGCAGTTTTTAATCCCAGTATAAACCAGTGTGTAACAGCTTTTAATCCCAGTATAAACCACTGTGTAGCAGCTTTTAATCCCAGTATAAACCAGTCTGTAGCAGCTTTTAATCCCAGTATAAACCAGTCTGTAGCATCTTTTAATCCCAGTATAAACCAGTCTGTAGCAGCTTTTAATCCCAGTATAAACCAGTCTGTAACAGCTTTTAATCCCAGTATAAACCAGTGTGTAACAGCTTTTAATCCCAGTATAAACCAGTCTGTAACAGCTTTTAATCCCAGTATAAACCAGTCTGTAGCGGCTTTTATCCCAGTATAAACCAGTCTGTAGCAGCTTTTAATCCCAGTATAAACCAGTCTGTAGCAGCTTTTAATCCCAGTATAAACCAGTCTGTAGCATCTTTTAATCCCAGTATAAACCAGTCTGTAACAGCTTTTAATCCCAGTATAAACCAGTCTGTAGCAGCTTTTAATCCGAGTATAAACCAGTCTCTAGCGGCTTTTAATCCCAATATAAACCAGTCAGTAGCAGCTTTTAATCCCAGTATAAACCAGTCTGTAGCAGCTTTTAATCCCAGTATAAACCAGTCTGTAACAGCTTTTAACCCCAGTATAAACCAGTCTGTAACAGCTTTTAATCCCAGTATAAACCAGTCTGTAACAGCTTTTAATCCCAGTATAGACCAGTCTGTAACAGCTTTTAATCCCAGTATAAACCAGTCTGTAGCAGCTTTTAATCCCAGTATAAACCAGTCTGTAACAACTTTTAATCCCAGTATAAACCAGTCTGTAACAGCTTTTAACCCCAGTATAAACCAGTGTGTAGCGGCTTTTAATCCCAATATAAACCAGTCTGTAACAGCTTTTAATCCCAGTATAAACCAGTCTGTAGCAGCTTTTAATCCCAGTATAAACCAGTCTGTAGCAGCTTTTAATCCCAGTGTAAACCAGTGTGTAGCAGCTTTTAATCCCAGTATAAACCAGTGTGTAGCAGCTTTTAATCCCAGTATAAACCAGTCTGTAGCAGCTTTTAATCCCAGTATAAACCAGTGTGTAGCAGCTTTTAATCCCAGTATAAACCAGTGTGTAGCAGCTTTTAATCCCAGTATAAACCAGTCTGTAGCAGCTTTTAATCCCAGTATAAACCAGTGTGTAGCAGCTTTTAATCCCAGTATAAACCAGTGTGTAGCAGCTTTTAATCCCAGTATAAACCAGTCTGTAACAGCTTTTAATCCCAGTATAAACCAGTGTGTAGCAGCTTTTAATCCCAGTATAAACCAGTCTGTAGCAGCTTTTAATCCCTGTATAAACCAGTCTGTAGCAGTTTTTAATCCCAGTATAAACCAGTGTGTAACAGCTTTTAATCCCAGTATAAACCACTGTGTAGCAGCTTTTAATCCCAGTATAAACCAGTCTGTAGCAGCTTTTAATCCCAGTATAAACCAGTCTGTAGCATCTTTTAATCCCAGTATAAACCAGTCTGTAGCAGCTTTTAATCCCAGTATAAACCAGTCTGTAACAGCTTTTAATCCCAGTATAAACCAGTGTGTAACAGCTTTTAATCCCAGTATAAACCAGTCTGTAACAGCTTTTAATCCCAGTATAAACCAGTCTGTAGCGGCTTTTATCCCAGTATAAACCAGTCTGTAGCAGCTTTTAATCCCAGTATAAACCAGTCTGTAGCAGCTTTTAATCCCAGTATAAACCAGTCTGTAGCATCTTTTAATCCCAGTATAAACCAGTCTGTAACAGCTTTTAATCCCAGTATAAACCAGTCTGTAGCAGCTTTTAATCCGAGTATAAACCAGTCTCTAGCGGCTTTTAATCCCAATATAAACCAGTCAGTAGCAGCTTTTAATCCCAGTATAAACCAGTCTGTAGCAGCTTTTAATCCCAGTATAAACCAGTCTGTAACAGCTTTTAATCCCAGTATAAACCAGTCTGTAACAGCTTTTAATCCCAGTATAAACCAGTCTGTAACAGCTTTTAATCCCAGTATAGACCAGTCTGTAACAGCTTTTAATCCCAGTATAAACCAGTCTGTAGCAGCTTTTAATCCCAGTATAAACCAGTCTGTAACAACTTTTAATCCCAGTATAAACCAGTCTGTAACAGCTTTTAACCCCAGTATAAACCAGTGTGTAGCGGCTTTTAATCCCAATATAAACCAGTCTGTAGCAGCTTTTAATCCCAGTATAAACCAGTCTGTAGCAGCTTTTAATCCCAGTATAAACCAGTCTGTAGCAGCTTTTAATCCCAGTGTAAACCAGTGTGTAGCAGCTTTTAATCCCAGTATAAACCAGTGTGTAGCAGCTTTTAATCCCAGTATAAACCAGTCTGTAGCAGCTTTTAATCCCAGTATAAACCAGTGTGTAGCAGCTTTTAATCCCAGTATAAACCAGTCTGTAGCAGCTTTTAATCCCAGTATAAACCAGTGTGTAACAGCTTTTAATCCCAGTATAAACCAGTCTGTAGCAGCTTTTAATCCCAGTATAAACCAGTGTGTAGCAGCTTTTAATCCCAGTATAAACCAGTGTGTAGCAGCTTTTAATCCCAGTATAAACCAGTGTGTAGCAGCTTTTAATCCCAGTATAAACCAGTGTGTAGCAGCTTTTAATCCCAGTATAAACCAGTCTGTAACAGCTTTTAATCCCAGTATAAACCAGTGTGTAGCAGCTTTTAATCCCAGTATAAACCAGTCTGTAGCAGCTTTTAATCCCTGTATAAACCAGTCTGTAGCAGTTTTTAATCCCAGTATAAACCAGTGTGTAACAGCTTTTAATCCCAGTATAAACCACTGTGTAGCAGCTTTTAATCCCAGTATAAACCAGTCTGTAGCAGCTTTTAATCCCAGTATAAACCAGTCTGTAGCATCTTTTAATCCCAGTATAAACCAGTCTGTAGCAGCTTTTAATCCCAGTATAAACCAGTCTGTAACAGCTTTTAATCCCAGTATAAACCAGTGTGTAACAGCTTTTAATCCCAGTATAAACCAGTCTGTAACAGCTTTTAATCCCAGTATAAACCAGTCTGTAGCGGCTTTTATCCCAGTATAAACCAGTCTGTAGCAGCTTTTAATTCCAGTATAAACCAGTCTGTAGCAGCTTTTAATCCCAGTATAAACCAGTCTGTAGCATCTTTTAATCCCAGTATAAACCAGTCTGTAACAGCTTTTAATCCCAGTATAAACCAGTCTGTAGCAGCTTTTAATCCGAGTATAAACCAGTCTCTAGCGGCTTTTAATCCCAATATAAACCAGTCAGTAGCAGCTTTTAATCCCAGTATAAACCAGTCTGTAGCAGCTTTTAATCCCAGTATAAACCAGTCTGTAACAGCTTTTAACCCCAGTATAAACCAGTCTGTAACAGCTTTTAATCCCAGTATAAACCAGTCTGTAACAGCTTTTAATCCCAGTATAAACCAGTCTGTAGCAGCTTTTAATCCCAGTATAAACCAGTCTGTAACAACTTTTAATCCCAGTATAAACCAGTCTGTAACAGCTTTTAACCCCAGTATAAACCAGTGTGTAGCGGCTTTTAATCCCAATATAAACCAGTCTGTAGCAGCTTTTAATCCCAGTATAAACCAGTCTGTAGCAGCTTTTAATCCCAGTATAAACCAGTCTGTAGCAGCTTTTAATCCCAGTATAAACCAGTGTGTAGCAGCTTTTAATCCCAGTATAAACCAGTGTGTAGCAGCTTTTAATCCCATTATAAACCAGTCTGTAGCAGCTTTTAATCCCAGTATAAACCAGTGTGTAGCAGCTTTTAATCCCAGTATAAACCAGTCTGTAGCAGCTTTTAATCCCAGTATAAACCAGTGTGTAGCAGCTTTTAATCCCAGTATAAACCAGTGTGTAGCAGCTTTTAATCCCAGTATAAACCAGTCTGTAACAGCTTTTAATCCCAGTATAAACCAGTCTGTAACAGCTTTTAATTCCAGTATAAACCAGTCTGTAACAGCTTTTAATCCCAGTATAAACCAGTCTGTAACAGCTTTTAATCCCAGTATAAACCAGTGTGTAGCAGCTGTCAGACTGGGAGGTAAATGATGTAACATGAATGTATGAATAGATGTAGCAGCATAAAGGTCGACCAGAAGAAGAAAGCAGAATTTATTACTAACAGAACTTTGTAGAAATAACACACAGATCAACAGTGACCAAACCTTTTCTCATCTCATCGTTCTCTCAAGTCTTGGCTTTCAGGAGAAAAAATATTGTTATTGAAACAAACACACAACAGAAACTATTTCCATGTTTCCACTTTTTCCTCATTTCCAGTTATTCCTGCTACTATTTACCTGCTATCCTCACTAAACCAACTCCAGCTCAGCTGCTTTGTGGCGCCACCGTGCATCAGAAACGTCTTCTTGGCTTTATTCCAGCCATAGAGGAGCATTATTTTTCTTCTTTTCACACACACATAGAACTTTCTGCTCACTGGTTGATCTTTGGCTGCTCCTGATTGGATGTTACCGTCAATCTAAGCTCTCTGATTGGTGGAAAGTCTGACAGGAAGTGGCTTCATCATCATGTCCAGGTCTAAATAGAGGTCTCTTAGCAACATAGTAGTGATGGTGATGTTTTTATGGTGAAATGTGATAAATAATGCTGTTATCATGGATCATTGTGGATTTACCAGATAGAGTCTCTGAATAAAACTACATTTAGTGGCTGGATTGTAAACCTCCTGGACGGATAGAAATGCCTGGAACACTTCCATTATTTATCTGGTGGCAGATCCAGAAAAATATTTGTGGTGGCAAAAGAGGGACAGGAATTTTTCAGGGGTGGCAGCATATGGCAGAAGTATATGACGTTTTAATGACAGAGGAATATGTTTTCTGCAGCATTGGAAGCAGCAAAAATAAACTACTGAATAAAGACGTGCCTGTGATGCTGAAGTGTGCATAAATGCATTGTGTGGAAATAAATGTTTCATGATAAGAACGCATGTTCTCCTTCTTTCCTCAGTAGTTTAAATAATTACAAACATTTTTGAAAGCAAAACACTGTACATCACTTCTACACGTATCAGGTTATCGTTTTAGAATCTTAAAGGCTCACCAGCGATAAACACATCCAGTCAGCGAGTTGTCCCACCATGGGCTGGTTTTGTTGCAGTAGCTTCTCTTGGTCTTTGATTGATTACCCATCAGGCTGTGTAGACATGCACAGCATCCCATGTTGTGGCGTAAATGGGAATTTTTGGGTGAATCTGTTTGATTTTGGAATTTAACCTGAGCAATGTGCATAAAAACAAACTCTTTTCGCATCTCCTCTTACTCAGAAAATGATCAATCATTCATATTAAAGCAAACATAAAGAGGAATAAAAATATTGATTTGAAGAGATCTAAATGTCTCTTTAAATGTGTACAGCAAAGCTGTTGATGCATTTCCTTTTCATTTCTGTAAAATATACGTAACTCCACAATGTTTCCCTTGAAAAACTTGTAATTGATATTAGCTTTACACAGACCTGCTGTAACTTGTACAGGAGAAGAATTAAAATAAATTTTCAGCACCAAGCTAATAGTCGTTTTTCTTTGTAGAGGAATGACTGCGTGGGGTGAAATAGCTGCAGACCACATTTAATTCCCCTTGGGATTAATACATAACTTATCTTTTGTTATTCCATTTCTTTCTGTGAAGTAGTTGATTAGTTATTTTGTCTTGCCTTCCCTGTTGCTGCCTCCTGGTATTCTGGTGTCCTGATGGTTTGGCAAACCTGTGGTTAAGGTACATGCGTTGCATAGAAAACTGCAAAACACCACTGACCCACAGCATGGATGGCAGCTCAAATGACAGCTAAGGTGGCAGAAGTGGTCATAGCTGGGATGTGAGCTGGGATGTGAGCCCGGTCGATCCGCCCATACTTGCATGTTCTCCATGGTAACCACAGCAAGTTCAGGTAGTAAATTTCTCATGATGATTTAAACATTCTGTAGAGTCAGGATTTCCTGCCTGAGTGTACTGAACATGTCCTAACATGTTCCTGTCTCTAATCTCTGTAATGACCGGAAAGCCGAGGCTCTGGAATGACTTCCTGACGCGGCCTTTTCCCTTCACACCTTCCTGAAGGAAGAATGACTGAGCAGCTCGGATATGAAATGATGACATGTTTATCATGTGTGTTTTTCGCAGGACTACCGTGTGAACATCTTCCTTCGTCAGCAGTGGAATGACCCGAGGCTCGCCTACGCAGAGTACCCTGATGACTCTCTGGACCTCGACCCGTCCATGTTGGATTCCATATGGAAACCAGATCTGTTCTTTGCCAACGAGAAGGGAGCCCACTTTCATGAGGTCACCACGGACAACAAACTCCTCCGGATATTTAAGAACGGGAATGTTTTGTACTCTATAAGGTACGATGGCAAATCGGGAAAAATAAATTCCCTCTGTGATGTTAAATGTTCCGACATACATGTGCTGGAACCATGTGACCGCTAATGAAAATCTCTGAACATACTTTTGCTCTGATTACTTTGATCCAAACTGGAACAGGGTCTTTACTCATGAATCAAGGAGCAGTGTGCATCCATGTTGGAGTTTTCATGCCTGGAGGCGAACATCCAGCCCAAAGCTCTGCTGCAAACTGGACTTCTGTGTCTAACATGATCTCGCACCATCAGGATAAGTCTCATTTTATGGCTGAAAAAAATGGGAAACATATTCTTCATTTGCTCACACACAACATTGTTTTGCAAATTAAGAACATGTATATTTTTTTTATTGTACAGTGGAGGCATCAACATGCATGATTACTTCAACATGATGCACAATGACCCGTGTGAGCCAGAGTAATGTGGAGCAGATTAGTCACCCAAGACTACACTTGGTTGAAGCATAAGAAGTGAAATAAAAAATATGTTAAAAATCTAAGAATCGGAACAAATAAGTCCATCCTTCCCTTCCCACGCAATAAAGGAAAAGCCTTCCCAGGAAGGACTTCATGTGTCAGATGATGTCTGTGTTTTCTCTCCCAGATCTTTGACTTTAATTCTGCATTTATGTTAAAGGAGACGTTTACTGCCTACTTTTTACAGGAGGTCTGAATAAAAGTTCTCAATCAGAGCCGGCGGTCTTATGAGAAGTCACTCAGAGAAACTCTGGACTTCACCATCACCCTGTTCCAGTTCGTTCCAGAGAATTATGTCGAATTTCTATTGTGCTGCTGCGTTACTGATGCTGCGTTCAAAGTAAATGGAATTTCCAAAATCTAAGTGTCAAATACATAATATTCTAAAAAAAATACCAAGAACAAAATGGATTCTCTGGTTTGGAGCTCGGATTAGGAACAACTTTCCTCCTTTTTCATTTCACAGAAACCTGACCAAGAAAACCTTCCATCACTTATTCAAGATCTGGTAGAACGTAACTATAAGTTCTGGCAGAACATCAGCTTGAAGATAAAATATTAAGAAAAAAATAATTTAGAGCATCAAACAGAGTTCTTCTAGAAGAAGAGGAATTTCCTGTAGAACATCAGTCAGAGTTCTAGAAAGACATCAAAGGAATCTGGTAGATCATTAAAAAAGAAAATGTAGAACATCTATCAACCTGCTAGTAGAACACCGAACAGAGTGTTGATAGAACTTCAACAAGTTCTGGTAGAACATCAAATAAACCAGTTTGTTTTTTAGTTTGTTAAATATGAGACCAAATCTGTGCTTGCAGAAAAAAATCCATGTTTTTTAATATTTTTTTCTGACAGACAAGTATCTGTGCAGAGAACATGTTTAAGAACCAAACTCCTAAGCAGAACAGCAGGTGAGGTAAAAAAGATTAAACATAATTAAATCCAGAAGGATCACAGAACCACAAGGTCTCTGCAGTGATCCGATCTAGTTCTGATCCACAAGAACAAAATAAAATCCATCTAAAGATCCACCTGCACACAGATTCTCACACAATGACGTGATTTAGGACGATTATTCACATAAAATACAAAAAATCAAATAAATTACAAAATAAGATTGAAAAAAAAATTAAACCAACTGAAATAATAAAGTGTGAAAGTTCAGCTTTCACAGTCGGCTCCTGGTTCTGTTCACAGCAGCTTCAGCAGCCTCCCATCCCAACCAACCAGCCCAAACAAACACAGTAACATCACATTTACATCTGTACACGAGTCTAAGAGCTCTACCTTTAAACCCGCTCTCACTTCTCTTTGTTTTCAGACTAACATTAACTCTGTCGTGTCCCATGGATCTAAAAAACTTCCCAATGGATGTTCAGACCTGCATCATGCAGCTGGAGAGCTGTAAGTACCGCGGAGCTGAATGGATTGCTGGAGATGAACGACAGAAAGACCAGAAGTAGCTGTGGTTTTAATGTTGTGGTATGGTATGGTAACCAGCAGGTGGTTGCATCGGGAGGCAGAGCTGAAGCACAGCAGAGAGGGAGGAGGAGGGGCCACATTCTGTGATTACAGAGCCCGTTTCCATGACCACCAAACATCTGATCATTACCTGATTTCTGTCAGATTATTTGAAAAACCCTGATCTACACTTGTAGTCATAGTGACGTAACTTCCTGTTCCTGGTCTTTGTTGAACATGGCGGCGCTAGCGGTTTTAGCGTTAGCTGCTAATGTG
This sequence comes from Melanotaenia boesemani, assembly GCF_017639745.1. Lineage (NCBI taxonomy): Eukaryota > Metazoa > Chordata > Actinopteri > Atheriniformes > Melanotaeniidae > Melanotaenia > Melanotaenia boesemani. Next base: position 39,074,414 of record NC_055685.1, on the reverse strand, counting down.
GAAGCTAAAAAGCTGTAAATAATGTTTTACTTCATTTACACTCCGACTTCCTGGTGCTTCACACCAACCTTTGGTCATTCTTGTGTTCCCCTCAAGTTGTGATGGTTTCTCTTCGTCTTTAAATGGAAAAAAATTGAAAAGAAGGAAGTAAAGATGTAAAACCACTAAATAAATCAGATATACGGGTCTACGTGGACGAAGACATCTGAGTATTGCGGAGAAATCTAGGTGTGTTTATCCCATTTCTCATAATCAGATGATGGCAGTTATTTGATAAAGGATATTCATGATGGTTTTAATGATCTGATAAATCCAGAAATCAGATGATGATCAGATTCTTGTGTCTATGTAAACAGGCTGAGTTTATGAGAAATCAGATTATAGATTTCTCCCCAGTACTTCGATGTTTTCATGCATGTAGCCGCGTACATCTGATCTATTTATTTTTTATGTCTGTGAGTGTGTAAAACACTGCGTCAGTTCCATCTTTTTAACTTTTTAACTGTGAGCGGAACACAAAATAAAAACACGACGGCATGCAGCGGCAGGAAGTCAGGGCATAAACAAAGTAAAGCTTATTAGCTTCCACGTTATTAGCTAATGCTAAGACCGTGTTTAACATGTGTTTAACATGTTTTCAAAATAACAGGAAAAGCCTCCTGTCTGATCACCAGACTACCACTCCCTCCCAGTTACTCCAGTTATCACATTTTGATGGTCCTGTAAACAGGCTCAATGCCAGTTTAGTTTAGTAAAAATTTGTAATGGATTAATATGCATCTTTTCTATTTTAATAAAATTTTATTTGGTTTTATTCTGTTTTCCCATCAAAGGATGTTGTTTCCTTAAATCTGGCATTTGACTGATTCCAGTAAAAATAGTTTATTTTAATTTAGAAATAGAAAAAAAATAAATAATAAAACCTGTGACTCCGGCTGATCCATTTCCTCCTGCTGTGGTTTATTATTCATCCGTTCCTGAACAAAGCGGAGTCACCTTTCTGGGTTTGCTACCTGTGATCTGTATTTAATGAGTACATTTATAAATAGATTTTCTCCCATTAGTGGTGTATGATTTAACAACATCAGCCACACTTTGGTGATTCATGAGTTCCTGTACCGCCACTGTGGTTTATTATTCACCCTGTTCATGCAGAATGTACATAAATTCCTTACCTCACTGGCTTCAATCTGTCTGTATTCCCACAGGGAATCAGTCAGGCAGGCTGCTGAATAATTAGCATGCTGTTCGGATTCCCCGTTGGGAAGTCTGAGCACCTGCATGGACAGGAAGTTAGTACCTGAAAGAATCAGATCCTAACTAAGCAGTGAATGTTGTCAGATGAAAACATGTTTTTCATACAGACAAACGATTTTCCAGAATAGTGCACGTCCTCACAATTCCAGGTAAAATACTGGATCAGCATCAGGCCTGTAAGTGACGCTGCAGCGCTGCCACAGAAATACACCCAAAACTGAGTGTAGGGCATTGAGCATGCTCAGATGCAAACCAGCAGCAATACAAAAGTAAGAGGGTGGTATACCCAAGTCCAAAGGCCCATTTATGCTCTATGCTGAGGACCAATATGAAGCATTTTGTCCGTCTTCTGCATCCTGTACGTGCATAATTTGTTCCATTTTTGGGGGGCCTTGCGAATGCGTTTCCACCGGAAACCGTCGGGGCGGTGTTTACCAGTACAGCTGATGTGTGACCTCCAAAAAGAGCAAAGAAGAAGAAGCCACCATGTATTTAACGTGCTCTGAGAATGAACATCATCATGATCTCCATCTTCACCATGTTTGTTATTGTCTGAAAATGACATCAGAACTCGGTGAACTCTGCACTGCCCTCTGGTGGATGTAAATATGGGCCAAACCAAAGGGAAGGATGTATGGCAAGGTGAGGTCTTGAAAGGTAGATTTATGCTCTCAAGTAGTAAATGGTGCATATTTGTACTATTTCTTCTAAATATTTAGGTACAACATCAGGAGTTAGTCTGTGTTGAAGAAGCAAAAGAAAGAGAAACGGTTAAACAAGCTTGACTCATGGGTGGACGTTTACAGTTCTCTTGTACATCACGGCTTTATGGGTGTGTAGAGTTGATCCTGTCTGTCGCTCAGGAGGCAGAGTGTTCGTCTACCCATCTCAAGGTTGGTGTTTTGAGCCCAGGTGTCCCCTCCCCCCACGTGCTGACGTTTCCTACTGAACCCCACATCGTCTCTGATGTGTTCCTTTGCACATTAATTGTGGGATAGAGAAAAATCTTTATCTTCCTTTTGAGGTTTGATGCGATTATTTTTCTTCATGTACATTAGGGTACAAAACTTCACCAGAGACCCAATATGGGGTATTAGTACTTTTTTAGGGTATAAAAGAGGAATATTTGAGGCTACCAACCTAGTGACACGCCTCTATACCCTAAAGGTACATTAGGTACTTTTTTTTTCTAAGAATGTCAGGGATATAGTTTGGTGGAAACATGAAAGCATGGATCCATCCTACCTTGAATCAAAGCTTCAGGCTGCTTTCTTGGCCCACTTTAGGCCCTGTGATGGAAACTGTATTTATAATTCAGAATTGTATAAGTGTGGACGTCTACGTGCAACTGGTTTGTATGCAGTGAAGAAACATTTTGACTTCTACACCAGGGAAATTATTTCTCATACGTTTGCACTGAAATGTTCAGACAACACCTGCTTTGTACAAAGATAACAGCAAACTTGAGCACAGAAGTTTTGATTTTCCCCTCGTCCCACCTCGTCAGAGGTGAGTCTCCTTATGCATAAGATTTTTTATAAAAACTCACAAGTGGATCCTTCTAATCAAGACTCTTGGTAAAATGATTCCATCACAGTCCCTTAGTACCAACGTGGCCTGGTTTAACCAGCACAGCCTACCTGAGTATTGTTGCTGACCATGTCCATCCCTTTATGACCACAGTGGAGCATCTTCTGATGCTACTTCCAGCAGGATAATGCACCATGTCACAAAGCTCAGATCATCTCCACCTGCTTTCTAGAACATGACGATGAGTTCACTGGACTCCAACGGCCTCCACAGCCACCAGATCTCAGTCCAGTAGAGCAGCTTTGGGATGTGGTGGAACGGGAGATTCTCATCATGGATGCAGCCGACAAACCTGCAGCAACTGTGTGATGCTGTCATGTTAATACGGAGAAAACCTCTGAGGAAGGTTTCCACCACCTGCTTCATCTATCACACCAGGGATGAAGGCAGTTCTGGAGGAAAAAGGGTGATTTTCTAAATTAACAGAGTTTCATGCTGAGGGATGTGGAGATAAACAGGTTTATGTAAGAGACTGTGACGATGACACATTGACTCTAATTCATATGATGAATTATTTCTTTAACCTGCAGTGTTTTCAGAGGATGTGCTCAGAGAGACCTGCAGATCTCAGACATGTTCTGAGTCAGAATCTTTCTTAGTGCTTGAGGCGATGGTGAGATGTGGAAACATCCAAAGCAGAAGCAGAGCGCTGGAGGCTCTGTCACATCTGTGTGTGCGTTGTTGTTTGTCTCAACGTGCACACACACTTTTCACTTAAAGACCAAACCTAAGAATGAGGATGAAGTGAATCTTTTGTTTGTGTCTGCAGGCTTGTACCAGCCTGCACCAGTCACTCACTGCTTCCACCAAAAAGCCCCTTAATGCAGCGACTGCACTCGTTTCTGTTGTTTGTGTTTGTGTCCTGGATTTCAGTCGTCACAGTCTGAGGCCGAAACACAAACTGAATATCTATGAAGAGATATCACATAACAATAATTTAATGAATGAAAACATGGAAGTGGATAAAACAGCTGTAAAAGTTGTAATTTTATTTGATCCTGGAAAAAACAAAAAGATAGATTTTATAGTTGGAAACTCAGATCAGGTTTAACTTCTGCATCTGACATCATTGGTTTCATCCAGCTGATGTTGGTGGAATTCCTCACCACCATCAGGAGGACATGCAGGACATTTCTGGCCAGTGGAGAGTTGTTCTGGTTTAATTAACGGTAGGGAGTCTAAAGGTATGTCCTACCTCAGGATTTTTCCCATTTCTTCCTGATGCGTGTCCAAAATGTTTTTAATTTTGGTCCCAGAAAACAGAAAATGTGGGTATGGTTGCCAACCATGTCACAGTTTCTCCAACATTTATTAGAGTTATTTAAACTGTAAGAGTGACTGAGAGGGGTCCTAAAGAATCTCCAATCAAATCCTTTCCACAGCCGACCACAAATCCCTGTGACATTTCAAGCAGTTTTCCCAGACACATCATGTTAAGTTCACATTAATATAGAATAGAATAGAATAGAATAGAATAGAATAGAATAGAAATACTTTCTTAATCCCTTTGGAGAGTCCTCAGGGAAATTTGGGTACCAGCAGCAACACAACACCAACAGTAAAGCAGGACAAGCACAAGACACAATATATACAAGTACAAAGCAAAATAGAGGCAACAAGGTGCAAGAAAAGCACAAATAGAATACAATAAATAACAATAAGAAAAGTTAAATAAAACAATATAAACAAGTTTATGTTAAGTTTATGCAGTTTAATGCTGACGTGTGTCCATTAGTCATGTTTTGTACATAAAATTAACATCCTTTGTGAAGTTTTAATACCCAAAAGTTAGACTGAAAGGAGGAGCAGCCACAGCTCAGCAGGGCTGACATGGTTTTTATTGTTTGCACGTGTGTGTGCATCTGTGCTTGTGTTTTACGTCAGTGTTGCATCTGAGGAAATGAATCACAGACAGATGTGAAAAGAAAAAAAGAAATGTTTGGGATCTTTAATTCATTTTCATTTGTGATTAAGTTTTAATTTATTCTTACTGTGAAAAGTAATTTGAGCAACGCCAATTTTTAAAATAATTATTTTATTTTATTTATTTCTAAATAACTTGGAATTTTGCATTACCAATGCTGAAATAAGAGAATAGCTCCAACTTAAATGATTTACTTCAATGGGTTCAATTAAGTTTCCTGCAGGGAAACCTGGAATAATCAGCTGTGTGTGTGTGTGTGTGTGTGTGTGTAAATAGTTGGTTAAGGGATCTTTCTGCTTTTCCAGTCGGTTACACCATGAACGACCTGATCTTCGAGTGGCAGGAGAATGGACCGGTTCAGGTGGCCGATGGCCTCACGCTCCCACAGTTCATCCTCAAAGACGAGTCAGACCTCAGATACTGCACCAAGCACTACAACACAGGTAACACACACACACACCAGGGGAGAAAGCTTGTCACGCCTCATCAGTGGTGTTTGCTGCTGGAGGCTTATGTCCAAGATCAGATGGTCAGGTTCATAAACGAGATCTGACCACAGACAGCAAGTTGGTTTGGACCTTCAGGACTTTGTCTCTGGATGTTTTTCTTACATAAACCTGAGAGTGAGCCGAGGGTGAGGAGGGTTTCCGAGAGCGGGGATTTCCAACAGCACCACCAGCTCTGACACAAAGTTTGTTTTCCTGGAAACTTCAAGCTGGAAGACACAAAAATCTCTGCAGTCAGAGCTTCAACCATGATTTTTACTAGATTTATCAAATGTGCTAATTTTATTAAAAATGTTATCGAACGAGCTGAAAGGAAGAGTGACTGACATCCAGTGGAGAAGCTGGAGACAACCGCCATCAAAGTCCAGCCAGTGTAACAGCAAACGGGTTCAACCGAACTGTGGAGGAGAAAACAGATGTTTGTTCTTCATCTGTGACTTCCTTCTGAGAAAAATCACACTTCCTGTTTTTCTCTTGTCCATGTTTTCGGGTCACACTCCTCCGCCTCCCTGGTTAGGTCTTTTCAGGGGTCCTGGAGAGGAGAGGGCCGCCGGATTGAAGAAGAGCAATGTGGTTTTTTTAAATCCTGAAATCCCGAAAGGTCCCAAAGCACCACCTGTTGTGGGTGCTTTGGGACCGAGAATGAGTCCTGCCCCAGGTGGAGGAGTTAAAGTATCCTGGGATCTTGTTCAGGAGTGAGGGGAGGATGGAGCAGCGTGTGCAGTGATGCAGACTCTGCATCGGTCTGTCGTGGTGAAGAGGGAGCTGAGCTGAAAAGAGAAACTCTGGACTGACCAGTCCATCTACGTTCCTAGCCTCACCTACAGTCACCAGCTCTGGGTTGTGACCAAAAAAAACATCACAAGTACACGTGGCCAAAATGAGATGCCTCTGCAGGGTGTCTGAACTCTCACTTAGCAATAGGATGAGAAAAACAGACATCCGGGAGGAGAGCTGCTGCTCCTCCACATCCAGAGGAACCAGATGAAGTGGCTCAGGCATCTGGTCGGGATGCCTCCTGGACGCCTCCCTGGTGAGGTGTTCTAGACATGTCCTACTGGGAGGAGACCAGGGAAGACCCAGGACACGCTGGAGGGACTATGTCTCTGGGCTGGCCTGGATATGTTTCAGCCCCCCCATATTAATGTTTCACATTAAAATAGATCAGGACTTGATTTAAACTGGACTCGTGTGTCCAGTTTATCTGGTTTATCTTTACAGATTGTGCAGCTTAGACCTTCAAAATGGGGAGTGTAAGTGTAAACATGGAGCAGAGGAAGCTACTGAGCTGCTGTAACACCTCCAAGTCAGCAAGGCCTCTGATCACAACAAAAATGAGTTCATCTGCTGACATTTGCTATTGATTTCATGTATTTACGTGACATTAATCTGGAAGGACTAATAAAAATTCTTTAAAGGGCCATCGCATTCTGAAGTAATAAATCAGACTTTTTTCTGTAGAGAAAAAATAATTCTGTTATAAATCTTCTCCCTGAAATTTGCAAACGATTTCTGGATTTTTGTCTAATCCAGCGTCGTTGCCTCCTCATGCAGATTTCATTCCAGCCTCTGCAAACTGAAAACATGCTTGTGCACTTTTCACCGGTTTCATGGTTGTTTCAGGTAAATTTACCTGCATCGAGGTGCGCTTCCACCTGGAGCGTCAGATGGGTTACTACCTGATTCAGATGTACATCCCCTCCCTCCTCATCGTCATCCTCTCCTGGGTCTCTTTCTGGATCAACATGGACGCCGCCCCGGCCAGAGTGGCGCTGGGCATCACCACCGTCCTCACCATGACAACACAGAGCTCCGGCTCTAGGACTTCACTGCCAAAGGTCTGCATGTGTTTGTATTTAAACGCCTGTGTGTCTAGGTTTTCCTTCTCCTCTTCATCAGTTTGCTCCAGCAGCCCAATGTTCAGATTAATTTCTGCAAGCTTTCTCTAAACAGATTTTGGAGATATTTTTTTCTAGAAAACTATAAATTTATTGTAAAAGAAGAAAAGAAATAAATAAGGCTGGAGGACCAGCTGCAGATCATGGATGGTAAACAAAGGTAAGCAATGTTGGCTTTGACGTAGATGGACAGAAGCTGAAGGAGGGACTTTATTTATGAGACTGGAATGTCCGAGTGCTGTCAGAGATATCAATAATAATAAAAAGGAGAAGAAAGGATGTCAATAAAGAGGAAGGTCATGACTTTGGTTTTCCTCCTTTCTTTTGAACCAGACCTAAACATGGTCTGAGACCCAGATTTCACCTTACTGTGTTTCCATTACAGTTTTTTGCTAAATAAATGCGATATTTTCAAAAATTTCTACAAAGTAGAATTGCGATTTGCAGGTGTTTCTATTGAATGGTGTTTAGTGCATTAGCCATTATTCTTGTAAAATCTCGACTCCATTTTGAGGAGGAGGGAGATTTCTAATTCTTTGTAAAACTATGCATTTCGCTCTTGTGTGCTATCGAGGATGCAGGTTATATTTTTTTTTCATTATTTATAAAAATATTTCTATCTCCTCCTGCATTACTCATACTGCACTATCTTTACTTGAAATGAACTGTTCAATATCCACACATCTGAATAACCACCTCATGAGGGATAGAAAACTTTTAGCCATATTTCAGAGGTTTTTTTAAATGCTGGTGTTTTCATTAGCAGTTTTTATTGCGATATTTAGGTTTGTGGAATTCTTGGGGAGATGGAAACGCAGCTACAGAGACTCTGCAGATACAAGTAAACGTGGAGTCACAGCTATGAGTTGAGTTAGAGGACATGCTTCGTGTCGGGGTGTTCTGGTGGTCCCAGGATGCTTCCGCTCTGTCTGCTCTAATTCACAAACTCTTTCCAGTCACTTTTCTCCTGCACCTTCCCTCAGATTCAGAGTATTAGTCCAATTTCATTTTCCACCTTCCAGTAATCATAACTCCTGGTTCAGGAAAACATCATGGCTCGCCTTATGATAGACCTTCTCATCACATCAATATTAAAATATAATAAAATATAACTAGATATAAACATCTGAACACAAACATCCAGCTTTATGCTGAGGTGAAGAAACAATATCAAAGGGATTCGTCTACACCAGGAGCCACAGAGGGCGTCACCACAGGAACTGCACAGATTAGGGCAGACCAGGACCCCCACCTCAACCATTACCTGCTGAGAAAGAAACACAAATCAATGACAACAACGCCAGATAATTCTACATGGAGAGTAAAGAGCGCAGAGAGGAGCCCAGTGCATCATGGGACGTCCCCCAGCGGAGAGGAGCCCGGTGCATCATGGGACGTCCCCCAGCAGCAGCATTACAGTCTCAGGACCTAAATAAGATGTGTCACCATTCACTCCATTGATTGACAGGTTTGGTGATGTTTAATGACACTCTGTAAATGGCAGTAGAACATAAATTTATCTCAGCTGAACTGATTTTGAACACAGAACATGACAATGACATGCATGCCAGCCAGTCTGATACAACATAAACTATGTTAACAGCCACAACAAATACACAAGTGGCATGGAAAACCAGTTAGAGCCAGTAAAATGTCAACTATTAAATACAAAGACATTTTTAACCGTCCATCTATGCTCACATAACCAGGCAACGTCAGCTACTTTCAGCAAACTAAAGATTCCATCACCATTTTCAGACTTGGTTTTATGTTTCAGCTAATTTATGCTATTATAAAGATACAGTTTGGAATTATATTATGCACAAATAATTCACACCTATGTAAAGTTTTAAGTCATATGCAATATATAGTCTATTTTTTAAACAGCAATCATCAACTTAGATGATTTCCTTCCAATCTGGTACAACCATGATTCACAAAAAGTGGGGACACTGTTTAAAATGTTAATAAAAAAAAAATAAATAAATAAAATGTAAATAAAAACAGAATGCAATGGTTTTTACACTCAACATATTTTATTCCCAGTAGAAGATAAACATCATCTCAGATGATAAAACAGACGTTTCACCATGTGATGAAAATATGAGCTGATAGTGAATCTGATGCAGCAACACGTCTGGAAAAAGTTGGAAAAGTGGTACAAACCAGAAACACCTGGAGGAGCATTGGACAACTAATCAGGTTACCTGGCAACATGTCAGTAACATGACTGGTATAAAAGGAGCATTTCAGAGAGGCAGAGTCTCTTAGATGGACAGAAGGACACTTGAGGGCCAAACAGTTTTTCTATAAAGTACACAATCATGTAAAAAGCCACTTTTTTCTACATAGATAACATCAAATTTAACCGAGCTGTTGTCCATCTTCTTGTCCATTGATGGACGCAGCAGCACCTGTACTACAGGCCGGTTAGCAGGCAGAGCAGAACTGATGGGCCCATACTGCCTCTTCATGACTAGGCTCCACTATCCAGGAGGCAACATGAGATCCTAGAGTCCAGTTCGCAGACGGCAAGAAGAAGCAACGCTAACATGTAGCAAGTCTGTCTCATCACAGAAACTCTGGAGCTAGCAATCACTTTTCACCTGGTTCACCTGTGGTTTTCTTTCAGGAGGAGATAACATTTACACTTTCTACTGTGTTTCAGGTGAATTTACTCGGACACAGTAACATGTTTGTTGATCCATACACTTGTGTAGTAATCTCACATGTCTCGGTTTTCTGTAGAGACTATTTAATACTTCATTTGTTTGCGGCTGTTCCAGACAGGAGGTAGAAAAAATAACTCTTATTAAAGGTAGAGTAGGAGATCCTGGAAAACGGTTTGAGCAAGCTACTTTCTTGAAAATGCACGATTCTAAAGTCCAAACCTCTTCCTTCCTTGTCAATGTTGATGGAGAAACTGTGAGACTTGGTTAGAGTGGAGGGAGTACCGACAAGTAGAACCTCAGTTTTACTGCTGTTGAGTTTGAGAAAATTGGAGGAGAACCATGGTTTGATTTCCTGGAGGCAGTCGGAGAGAGAGGAAGGTGGAAGAGAAGAGTACGGTTTGGAGGAGATGTAGAGCTGGGTGTCATCTGCGTAGGAGTGGAAGTTGATATTATGTTTACGGAAAATGTAGCCAAGGGGGAGAAGATATGTTATGAACAGAAGGGGCCCAGGACTGATCCCTGGGGTACACCGGCCGAGACAGGGAGTGACTCTGAAGTGTGGACCTTGAGTTGAATAAACTGTGTGTGGTTAGAGAGATACGAGGAGAACCAAGTGAGAGGAGTATGAGAAACACCAAGGGTTGCCAGTCTATTTAGGAGGATGCTGTGTGAGATGGTGTCAAATGCTGCACTGAGATCTAAGAGGATGAGGATTGTGAGAAGACCGGAGTCAGCCGCCATCAGCAGGTCGTTGGTGATTTTTAACAGAGCAGATTCTGTGCTGTGAAAAGGACGGAAGCCAGACTGGAAGGCAGTTCGACACACATATCACCAACCAGTCGTTTAGAACGGGCCGTTAAAATGATTGGTTGGGGTTTTTCAGTCCTGTCTGTTCCACAGGTGTCTAATTTTTTATTTTTGTGTTCAAGTATTTAATTAATTGGCTGCAGTCGGGCTGTGAAGGAGATTTTAAGCAATATAATAACAAATGCTTCTGGAAAACATCTCCTACCCTACCCACCTTTAAGAAGAGGTTAAATGTCGCCACGTTCAGAGTGTCTGAATCCAGAATTAATCATCAGATTTATTCCAGGTAGCACACGCACACACCTCAATCTCATCCCTGAATATTCGGAAGCAGACAGAAGTTCAGACATCATGGCGAGCAGAAACTGTGGCAGATCTGATTTACTGTCCTATGAGACCAGACCTGAAACGCCTCCTTTTCTTCTTCATTCATTATACCAACGGATATTGTGCACGGGCGAGCACGAGCGTGTGTTGATCACACACATCGTGGATGTGCTGGAGCGTGAGTGAGAACGAGCCCTCTGTCTTGTTCTGGTATCTCGTATGCATGAGAAAAAATCTGACATGGAGCGCTGTGTTACATAACCCGGCTAAGCACGGTACACACCACACTTTAACTGGGCCTGTGTGTGTGTGTGTTTAGAGGTTAGGAGGTTTCTCGTGTTTCTGGTCTTTAACAGGGCTTTGCACTCCAGTATGTTACATGTGTCTGAATAAGTCATTATTTCAGGCAGGAATGAGGTTACATCTTTTTGACACCACGGCCGTCGGTAGCTCAGTCTCAGATGTGATCAGTAATTACTGCAGGAAAATACTAATCTGTGACGCTGCAGCTTTCTGAAGCCTGAGTTAACTTTTAGGTGGAAAAACAAGCAGCAGCAGTTTACAGGACTCTTTGTTTGCTCGATGTGCCTCCAAGTTTTATGAATCTCCGCCTCTGTTCTGGTCTCTGCAGAGGAATGAAGCCTGTATGGAAGAAAAATGTGTCTCACTGAAAGTGTTTGATTTCAGGTGTCCTACGTGAAGGCCATTGACATCTGGATGGCAGTGTGCCTCCTCTTCGTCTTCTCAGCTCTGTTGGAGTACGCTGCTGTCAACTTTGTGTCCAGGCAACATAAAGAGCTGCTGAGATTCAGGCGGCAACCCAAGAACAAGAGCAAGGTACAGAAAACTCCTGCAGCAAGCACTAAGAAATGACCAGGTCACACACAGAGTGTTTGGGTTTAAACTGCCACCTTGTGGACACATGCTGTCATTGCATCAGAAGTTAGAAACATGTTTCTTATGTTATCTTTGCATGTTTTCTGACACGAATCAGTGCATGAGGCGGCATGACTGTGGATGCATCCATGACTTCAGGCCATCCACACAGAGCATGAGGAGCGGTCGGGAAAGGATCCACTCAGCATTCAGTCCACTGAGCAAGGACACAGGAAAACCATTTGGCTTTTATCTATAAATTATTATTATCCATCATCAGTCATATTGATGCAGACATTTCCTGATGGAGATACAGTCAGTAAAATCAGTCATTCTTTATTTTTTGTCACTTTTTCAACTCAGTGATCAACAACAAAAAAATAAAAACACAAGCAAAAAATTAAAATGATCACAAAAATGAGTTATAAAGGAAAATTCAAGAAAATTATTTTGAGATGTTAAAAGACAAATGACAGAATCTGATGAGTTAAACTTTCCTCTTTGAAAGAGTTTCTGTTTAAGTTTTTAAAGACAGAGCGACTGTTTTGCACCCAGAACCTGCAGCTGTTCCACAGAAACCTGGAAACTAAAAGTTCTGCTTCCCGGTTTATAATAATGATAATAAATAACACATTTTATTTGTATAGCAACGTTTAAAATCTTACGAGATCGCGAGGTGCTTCACAGTTCCAAGATGAACAAGGTTAAACAATAGTTTTAAAATAGTCAAGATTAAAACGGTTCTAAAATAAGAATAAAATCAGAGTACAGTTAAGAACTAAAGAGGCAGCCTGTCTGTCAGCATGGAGCAGGCGGGTCTTTAAGCTGCTTTTGAAGGCAGCAAAGCAGTCGACTCGTCTAAATGGGACTAGCTGGACTTAGTCTAAATGAGATGAAATTAAAGGATGAATAGTCATTTCCAGTTCTGTTTTAGGCTGCAGTCTCTGTAGTTTGGAGAAATTTCTCAACTGATAGAAGCATTTAGTTCTACTGAACGGTGCTGAGTCAAAGATAACACCAAGGTTTCTGAGGCTTGGCTGGACAGACGAGCCTAATTCAGAGGTGTTCCTGTATGTCAGGGATGCAACTGACAGTTAGGATTTTTATCTGCATTTAGTTGTAAATAGTTGTAGGGATGTCACAAATTTTCTTGGTACGATTGTTTAAGAAATATTCACGATTTTACGAATATTATGATTATTGTGCTTAAATCAGTTTCTTGGCACTATAATGAGTAAAATCACCTGAACACTCTTTATATGTCTACTGGTTTTATTTATTTCTGTTTTTCAATGCTGAAATAATTGACGTATAAAACAACAAAGTAAAGTAACTAAAAGGTCTGACTCCAGCTGAATCTCCTCTGCTGTGTAAAGAATAAATAAATCCTACACATTAACTCTGGATTTCTCTCCGAGTAAAAGGCTGCAGGTCCACTGTCTGGACGTGGGAGGCTTCTTCCTGTAAACCACCTTATAAAACTGGTTTTGAACGTTTCTTTTCAACCCGAGTAGAACATTATAAACCCAGAAAAACATCCAGCTAGCCCTGACTTCTGTCCTTCAGCAGAATAGCTGTTGTTGGTTTGGGACATAAATCAAACTAAATAGTGAAAATAAATCCGACGTATATCTGGAATATTGTTTCTTTATTATTATCTTTATTATGTTATTGTTTGTTTCTACTCATGTCGAATCGATTATGTTTGAAACTTGAAACTATCCGTCACATTTAGTTTATTTTTCTCGCCTGTATAACGTAACGTTCAGTGAACGCATCACGTTGCTGTAAGACCAACCCGAGTCAGACATAATTACAAAAAAGCAAATGACACGAAAACATTTCATTTAATTTTAATGCCACGTAAAGATAAATATTAGCAGAATTTATCCAAACTATCGAGCTTTTAGCTTTGCTGTAGCATGAAAAGCTGCAGGTTATCCTGCAGGTGGTGAAATGAATGTATTTCCTCCTTTCTCTGCAACCTTTTACACCTCGCTCATCTTTCTTCTTCAACCCAAAAACAAAACAAAAAGAAAATCTAACAAACATGTCTTAATCCATCAGTTTGGAGGGAAAAGCTCTTCCTTTGCCATATCATCCCATTCAGGCTGCCGTAGCGTCCTACTCAGGCTTCTGCAGCCCTTACAGACCAAAACAAAGCAACACAATAGGAAACATGCAGAAGTGTTGGAACACTGTTTTTACTCCATGCGGAAGTTCAGCTGATCTGCTGATATAATAATAATAATAATAAAAATAATAATAATAATAAATAATTGTGACATCCCTAAATAGTTGTTACATAGTCACTGTTCGATACTTATGAAACATCTGGGGTCTCATTTATAACCGTTGCGTACGCACAAAATGGGGCCTGAAACTGGCGTACGCCTCTTTTCACGCAAAGGTTGTGATTTATAAAAAACAAACTTGAGGTGAAAATGTGCGGTCTTTCACGGCAGCTCTGACCCATGCGTACGCTGGTTTTGGAGGCTGGGGGAATTGGCGACACAGATGGAGAGGTGGGGAATTAACAACACACTGCATCCAGAGTCCTCTTGTGGCAGTGTGGGGTCCTGTCACCATGTCTCCAATTAATTTTGCGCTCTGGCTGTATGACCGCAGATGTGATTTCGGCTCACTGGTCAGCGTGCATGACTTCAACCCGGCAAGAGTTCATAACCCGTCTCCGCTGTCTATGCGTCCTGCTACACTCTTCCACATCCAATTTCCCTATATTGCAGGAGAACAGGCCGACATTAAAAGGCAATTTGCAGCAATGTCCGGTTTTCCTAATGTAATCGGCGCAATTGACTGCACTCATATTGCTATAAGGGCCCCATATGTCGATGAATTCATGTATGTCAATAGGAAGCATGTGCATACTATCAATGTTCAAGTCATATGTCAATCCAACATGATGTTGACAAATGTAGTTGCACGATGGCCTGGCTCTACACGTGACTCTTACATCCTAGCGCAAAGCAGTGTAGGGAAGAGACTGCAGGCAGGCGCTGTACGTGATGGCTGGCTTCTTGGTAAGACAATAACTTTATATTGACAACCAGCTTAGCCAGATGCAGACCACTGATGCACTGTTTCATTGAAATGCAGGGGACAGTGGCTACCCCCTCCGGCGCTGGCTCCTGACCCCCTTCCCAAACCCCCAGAGCGCAGAGGAGACCCTGTTCAATACCGCTCACTCCCGTGCGCGCTCAACTGTAGAGCGCGCCATCGGCCTTTTAAAATGCCGGTGGCGGTGTCTGGATGCGTCAGGGGGTAGATTATTGTACCATCCCCAAAAGGTGCGCAGGATCGTGAGGGCGTGTGGCGTGCTGCACAACCTGGCACTGAGGCACGGCATCAAACTACCTCCTGGCCTCCCCCCTCCTCGGAATGCCGACCCTCACCCACAGCCCCCTCCCAGACACAGGGAGTTCCAACACGGGGCACGGCTCCGTGAGGAGGTCATGCAGCGATTAAGCAGACAATAAGGTTCACTTTTTCACAAGCTCTTTTAATGTGTTTGAAATGTCGAACATAATGTCACACAAATTATGCAGTGTTGTTCTGATTTCCTTCAGTTCATTGATGGTTTCTTTTTGATCTCGCCATGGTCCGCTCTGTCCCGCTCACAGAGTTAACTGAGGTAACTATGTGTTGCCACTCACGACACTTACTCTTATTTGTCACGCCACTACTGTGGCTACCAAACAAAATAATTTTTCGACTCTCCACCTCACTCACTAATGCATCGATTTCTGCCTCTGTGAAGTTGCGTTTTTTGGTTCGCTTCCCTGCGGTTGCCGTTGTTCATGGATCACAACATGGATCAGCTGGCTCATTTTAATACACGCTGAGGTACTTTGCATTGACCATTTATGGTGGAAAGTGGGTGTGTAGTGGGCGGAACATGAGCCAAATTCACCTGCGCAAACTTCAAGGACGAGTGTGATTTATAAAGGGGAAATTGCTTGCACCTGTGCGTACGCACGGTTTTATAAATCAGAATATTTTATGGCGTACGCCAACTTCCGGTTTTGGGCGTAAGTACACTTTTAGTAAGAATCCTACGCACAGTTTTATAAATGAGACCCCTGGTCATTATTAAGAATACAGCTGTCCATCATCAGCATAGAAATGATGCGAAATGTCAGGAAACTGCTGGGTTATCCAGCTAGAGGAAGAATGTCTAAAAGGAAAAGAATATATTGTAGGACTGAACCTTGGTAAACCCAGATGTCAGGTTAGAAACTTTTGACATGATCTGATTTTGAAAAACACTGAAGCCTCTGTCACAAATGTATGAAAGGAGGTATTTTACGGCCAGGTCAGACATACCAACCACATCACGGAGCATGTTGATCCAAATATCAGTGTCAAAGGCAGATGTGTGACTTTAATTAAGCTGTGGTCTAAGATTACTCCAGGGTTCTTCATAGTTAAAATGGAGGTCATAAAAATCCCGTCTAGGGATAACTAAATGGTTTTAAAATGAGTCTCTGAAGTTTTAGCAACCAAGAACTAGAGTACAAACTTCAGATTTTTCCAGACCAGTGACCTCTGATGTCCTCCTGATGGTGCGTTGATCCGTTTTAAACATTTGGATAAAAGTAAAAACTCTTTGGAATTTTGTTTTTGCTACCAAAGGGAAAAAGTGAGCAGCACCTTTCAAAATATCCACAAAACAGCATAAAGAAAAGTTTTAGTTTAAAACGTTCTGAACGTGCTTGTTTAAATGAAGCTTCATCATCTTTACTTTAGATCATTTTAGGGACGTTTGTTTAAGATGTTCCTCACATGGCTGATCATCGCCACAGGAGGACATTCCTGGAGTTCCTGTTGACTGAATGACTGCGCGATCCGGACCGGTCCGGCCCTGTTTTTGGATGTTCTGTTTTCCTTTTGGTTTCTGTGTGTTGATCACGTATGTGCATGTTGTCGGCCGGTAGAACAGTGGAGGTGCAGTTGATCCAGAGGAGCTAGCTGAGTCCCTGCGTCGTGTTAACACTGACAACGGCCTCCAACCTTCAAAACCTCTGTACGGATCTATGAGCAGCCTCTACACCGACCACCACAGCAGGGTAAAGGCACTGTGCATGTGTGTGTGTGTGTGTGTGCGCATGTCTGCATGGGTTTGTCACACATTTATCATCCATGATCTGCCGGAGAGCAGCTCAGACACACCGATGGTTGAACGGAGATGAAGATGGTAGCTGGAGCTGAGAATCAGGAGAAAAATGAAGTCATGAAAGGAAACTTCTGCAGGTAGAAACAGGAAACGAAGCCGTTCATTCCTGCAGAAAAACACCTCGAGCTTTACCGCACAGACCTGTCCTGCTTCCTGCTGCGTCCGTTATTTCTTCTTCACGGCTTTTAGCGCGTAACATTTAAACATCTGTAGCCTTAAAGCAGCAGTAAGAAGTGAAGATGCTGCGTCTGTTTTTATTGTTACTAGAATGACTTTTTCTTCATCTGGACCTAAAGACGCGACATTAACTCCGGCTCAGTGTTAAACCCGTCTGGATGTAGCAGAATCCCCCCGTCCTGGGTTAAACCATCGTCTCTCTGCTGCTCTCTGGTGGAATTACATTCACACTGCAGCCAGATGTGACCTGGTCCCATGGGCAGGATGAAAAACTTCTGAGAGACTTTCTCTGAGTTATTTCTTTGCTCTAGATTATTACCATTTTATTTTACTTTAGTGTTTTTATTATTTTGATTGGATTTTTTATTATATAATTTAAATATTATATAATTTCAATGTGTTTATTTAACCTCTAAGGTTTGTTTTAATTTTCTTTCAAGTTTATTTGTTTTTATCTACATTATTATTATTATTTCATTTTTTCTTTTATTTTATTTAAGTTTATTTTATTTTAAGATTTTTTTTTATTTCAGTCTAGTTTTATTTGATATAATTTTATAATAATTTTATTGTCACTGTTATTTTTTTCTTTTCTTTTATTTCTTTTGGTTTAATTTAAAATGTGATTTTATCTGACTGGATATTTCCTCTTTGCATCAACTGATTTCTAACTTGAAGCATCTTAAAGAGGCTTCTAAAGTTTTCTTTGTCTTTATTTTTTATGTGTGCTGATGTTTAGTTTCCTCCTGCAGAAGAAACGTAGCTGCAGCTTGATGGTCAGCGTGAGACTTGGTGGGACGTTTGATGAGAAAAATGCCGTCTTGTTTATCTGATTCCAGATTTAAAAAACTTAAATTAATAGTTTTTACTTCAGGGTGAGGAGGAGAAGAGTAAGTGGTACGGTGTACATTTTAGGACATCCTCGTAGTCAGAGTCAGGTGTCAGGTGTCAGGGCAAAAGTCATCAGGTATCAGGAAAAAGTTGTCAGATGTCAGAGTCAGAAAAAAAGTCGTCAGAAAAAAAGTTGTCAGACTCGAAGTGTGTCTCAAACCGTGCACTTACATGAGTGCACTGGAAGGTAGTGTGTAGTACGCACTAAGCACTACTTTCTGTAGTGCACACTATCGTGGTTAAGTGCTGATCCAAAGTGAGCACTAACGTTTTGCACTTACCAGTAGTGACGTACAGGATCGCAGGATCCTCCTCAGGCTGCACATGAATTAGAACGTATGCTTATTTATTTTAAGGTACATGACCTCCTACATGCTGCCTAATAGCAGCGCCGCTCCGTTAATGAACTTTTTTTAGGACAATCCGTCCAAGTTCTTCCAAAATCTAAAATCACGTTAACATACGTGTTTGCATGTCATCATACTTTTATGCTATTAAATGCCTTTTAAAAGGCCTCATTTGTGAAACAAAGAACGGTGGCCTCCACTGTATTAATCTATCTCAATAGATAACAATAGAAACCATCAGCACACGTTCATGTGTCTTTGCATGTCTCCCCCATACCTAAAGTGCAATTTAAAACACTAATAAAACAGCTTTTAAATATGCAAAGAAATCTTCACTGAATTAAAGTACTTTACATTATACATGTGTTTTATTGGTGTTTACACTGATACCTTCACGTCTGCAACAGGAAACCGATTTTACTAGAAACCATCATTTAAAATATGAAATGCAGTAATGAAGACGCTAAAACAGGAATGCAGAAAACATTTTATTTAAAATTTTGCCGCCTCCTCTTCTCCACAGCAACGTCCAAGCCCTCAGGCGCCTCAGTGCCACTGCTGGCTTAGTTTGATGCCACAGTGTTCTACGGTGAACACACAATGGCAGTTTATATAAAAGCAAACATTAATATATATATATGTACTTTATGGGTACTTTGCAGATGCTTATCTAAAGTGATGTACAATCAGCGATGGCTTAGTCAGAGGTACCATGGAAACCGGACGGTTCTCTAAACCAGCGATGTTTCCTAACCAGTTTTCAGATCAAGGACCATTTCGTTTACACCAGAGACCCCGCAGTGCTTCATCTGGAGGTTCAACAATCGAGAATAAACATACGGAACCTATAGCATTAATTATTTTTAACACTTATAGCCCATCTACATCCGCAAATTCGGCTATAAAACTGCTAACATTTACGTTGCTAACTCTACTGCAGCCTCCAACAAATGATCAGATCCATAACTGTCATTGGGGATTGAAGAGATAAAAAGCATGCTGCAGTTTATATTAGAATTATGATTAAATAACTTCGAAGTATAGAAGTGCGCGGTTTGAGACACACTCCGACTCTGACATCTGACAACTTTTTCCTGATACCTGATGACTTTTGTCCTGACACCTGACACCTGACTCTGACTATGAGAATGTCCTAAAATGTACACCGTAAAGTGGTCTGATGTGTGACCTCCTCCTCTTCTTCGTCTCTCCAACAGGAGGGGGAGGTCCATGAGAGCAGGCTGACCCCCACGGCCGCCGTGACGTCCACCCCCTGCATCAGGAAGGACTCCAAAGTCACCACCAACAACGCTGTGGTCGCCCTCAGCACTCCAGGAGCCACAGCTAACACTACCCAGAATCCACCTGGAGCAGCAGTGAGCGGCGGGGGCAAAACCACGGAGGAGATGAGGAAGCTGTTCATCGACCGAGCCAAGAAGATCGACACAGTGTCGCGGGCCGGCTTCCCTCTGGCCTTCCTCTTCTTCAACATCTTCTACTGGGTTCTTTACAAGATCCTGCGACACGAAGACTTCCATAAGCAATGAGGGACCAGAAGGTTCCAGAAGGTTCCACCTTCACGCACCAACTTCCTGTGAAAACACCTGACCAGCCCCCCCCCCCAATAATAATTATTATTATTATTATTATTTAGTTTCCTGTTAAAACGTCTTCCGTGATTTTTAAGTTTACATGTTTTAGTTTAAAATATCTTTAATAAATTCAGAATATAATCTATAATTTCTATAATTTAGTAAAAAATCTGATCGGACTCGTGATTCATGTCTGAGGCAGAAACAGTGATGAAGAAGAAGATCAGGGTGCTGATGAAGGTCTTCCCATGACTGACTGGGAACCCAAACATTAACAGATGATCCGGGTTCTGCAGCGGTCTGACGTGTGCTCCTCGTCTGGGTTTCATTTCACAACTTCCTCTTAATCTCACATTTATCTCCTTTATTTTTATTATTTTTAATAACAAATTTTAATCTTTATGGAATTTATTCATTTTAATATATATTTTAATTTAAAAAAGTACAATAAATTATAATTATTGAAATATAACTTTAAGAAGTTTACTTAATTAAATAAATAATTTTATTATATTTAATATTTTAAAATATTTAAATAAATTGATTGCTAAAACATTATTTAAAAAATAATTTAAATGTAATTTTTAATATCAAAAAGTAAAAGAAAAATATTAAAAATGTTTTAAATTAAATTAGCTGAAAATGTATTTAAATTTAAATAAATTGTTTATATAACGTTAATTTTACTTCAAGAAGTCAATTAGTTATTGATATTTATTTCCAGAAAGATATCAAAGTAGAAAGTGGATTATTTTATTGGTTTCTTAATAATATTAAATATTAAAATATTTAATGAAAAGATATATTTTAATAAAGTATTTTATTAGATCATTTTATATTTTGAAATATTTCAATACAATATTTTAAATTTAATTTAACAGAATTCAAAGAAATTATTAAAAATACTAAATTTTTTAGTAAATTATTCTTGAAATTTAACGTTTTTTAGTTATTCCAATTTTTTTTTTAAGGTTTCTATTAAATTATTCATTATAGTGTAAATTTTTAAATTCGGTATTATTTAAACAGATTTTACTTTTAGGTTTATTCATCAAATTAATTTATTGTTTTCTGCTTTGTTACTGCTTCACCTCTAAAATCCTCCAGAAAGAAGCTGCTCCACCTGCACCAGGTAAGGGCTCGGTAGTCCAGGCCCCTGCTTCACTGTCTCAGAAACCCCTCAGAAAGACCCCACAGGTGATGGGTCAACTGCAGGTGTGCTGCTGGCGCTCACGTTGCCTTCAGGTGTCGTACCTGAGGAAACTGAAACACCTGCCAACAGGTGCAACAAATGCATTAATGCAGTTTTCCAGCAGATTTCATCGCTTCTCTCTAAGCAGCAGTTTGGATTTAAGCCTCGTCTTTCTGTGAAAACGAACACGTTCATGCAGGAAACTGTTTCCTGCGTGATCCCCGGCTCGTGGACGGGCGGCGGCGAGACGTGAAGCTCGTCCACGCTCCGATCAGTACGGAAGCCCAAGTAGCTCATAGTTATGAGATTATACTAATTATGAGATTTTAAAAGAAAGTAAATTTTATCTCATAGTAACTGTAAATCTCATAATTATGACTTTAAATGTAGTAAGTATGAGATTCTTGCAGGGCTGGACGTCTTTTATAGATCAGAACCTGCAGGACAGCAAAAGGTCCAGAAACCATTCGGCTTCAACGGCAAATGATGTGTTTCCTGCTCAGTATTCCCATCACACCCCGTCAGAGGCACATCTAAACCAGGTGTAGCCTACCGGCCTCCCTCCTCAACACGGTGACAGAGACCAAGAAAAGCCTGGAACACCAACACTGAGCTGCACACCTAAAAGACTACAAACATGGAGGATTTTTTTATTTTTGTAGTTCCAGGCTGCAGCCGCTGTGCTGACAAGAACCGAATGAACACACACTCACTCACTGTTTCACCCACTCGTGTCTTACAGCTCAGCTGCCAGCGTTGTGTTTGCCTCCTCTTTCAGCCCGACCTCGAACGCCACACCACACACACTCAGCTCTGAGCGTCGGCACCAACTCGCTGTTTCCACCTGCTTGTGTGTGAAAGTGGATGTTCGAGTGGGAAACTGATCACTGTAACTCACTCTGTGGTTTCCTGAAGTTTTACTGTCAAACATCAGGATATTTAACCTGAAAAGTTTTCACCCACCAGGAAGTGTGTGCCTTCATGAGCTTTTTACACTTCGACCTGCAACACATTCAGAAAAAGCTGCTTCTGTGAATCTTTCTCAGCAGCCTGGTGCTGCTCATGCATTTGGTGGTAAACTGGAGCTCTTCAGTGCTCAGACACTTTTTGTTGGACCAAATATTGCATCTGACTCGGCGTTTTCAGCCCCTCCAGCAGAATGTGTTGCAGCCTGAAATGTAAACACTGAGAAATGAAGCTGAGACAGAACATGAAACATCTGGCTTTGGTCCGGTCTCGGGTTAAACCATCCCAGCATGTTCTGAGTGAGCCAGCAGGGCGGTGATGTGTTTCGTGCTCAGATCTCTCGTGTTGCATCAGGACTCTCACAGTCTGTGACGTTGCTGCTGGATCTGGCTGCGGTTGTCTCCGCGGGCATCCTGAGCATCTTTGTTTATGAGGTCAGATGTGAACGGAAGCTGCTCCTCTGTTACTTTGAGTCGGTCACGTCGGTTTGACTCTGAGTAGACTCTGAGACTAGATGAGGTTTTCTAGGAAAGGGCTCAGCTCCAAGCCTACTTCCTGTCAGCTGCAAACATCAGCTGATGCTGCAACAATCCGACTCTTGTGTTTGAAACCGGAGCCGTCTGAAAAAGGCTGCAGGATGATTTCTGACTGTCTGCAGATGTTTCTCAGAGCTTCGGTTTCAGGTTTTCAGACCTGACTGTTGGTCAGTTTGAGGTCAACACAGTGATTTTCAAACAGCTGCTTGTCATTTCATGTAAAACATCCAGTGGGCTAAAACATGCAGGAACGTCCCTGTTAGATGAGTTAAAGTCAGCTTCCTTGAGCCCAGCTGAGCCAGGATCTGCACGATGGAGGATGAATGTCCGATGAAGCTGATCATTTACAACCGTCTATGCAAACAAGCGATGACCATGCGTGCAGTGAGAGAATCAGCTTTCCCACATTCACACACTGAAATGTTTCCTGGAAAGAGGCACCGCTGGCTTGTTAACATGAAGCCTTCCTGTCCGGGGCCCGTTCCCGCTTCCTCACCAGAAACGACCTGGTGAGACTTTCCTGTTGTGCAGCAGCCAGATCCTGATGTGGGCTGGGATTTGTGGAAAATCTAAAGTAAACTGCATCAAGATGTTTCTGACTTCCTGTTTATTCCATCGTGACCACACTTCGTCTCAAACTTTCAGTTCATGTAAACAAAGAAAACCTGTAAAATTGTTTAATTAAGGTTTGAATTTAGATTTAACATCCGATGGCTGGTTTTAACCCCAAAACTCCAAAACATTTTACATTTTTTCTCCACTTGTTTTTACATAAACCAGTCTGTAGCAGCTTTTAATCCCAGTATAAACCAGTCTGTAGCAGCTTTTAATCCCAGTATAAACCAGTCTGTAGCAGCTTTTAATCCCAGTATAAACCAGTCTGTAGCAGCTTTTAATCCCAGTATAAACCAGTCTCTAGCAGATTTTAATCCCAATATAAACCAGTCTGTAGCAACTTTTAATCCCATTATAAACCAGTCTGTAGCAGCTTTTAATCCCAGTATAAACCAGTCTGTAGCAGCTTTTAATCCCAGTATAAACCAGTCTGTAGCAGCTTTTAATCCCAGTATAAACTAGTCTGTAGCAGCTTTTAATCCCAGTATAAACCAGTCTGTAGCAGCTTTTAATCCCAGTATAAACCAGTCTGTAGCAGCTTTTAATCCCAGTATAAACTAGTCTGTAGCAGCTTTTAATCCCAGTATAAACCAGTCTGTAGCAACTTTTAATCCCATTATAAACCAGTCTGTAGCAGCTTTTAATCCCAGTATAAACCAGTCTGTAGCAGCTTTTAATCCCAGTATAAACCAGTCTGTAGCAACTTTTAATCCCAGTATAAACCAGTCTGTAGCAGCTTTTAATCCCAGTATAAACCAGTCTGTAGCAGCTTTTAATCCCAGTATAAACCAGTCTGTAGCAACTTTTAATCCCATTATACACCAGTCTGTAGCAGCTTTTAATCCCAGTATAAACCAGTCTGTAGCAACTTTTAATCCCATTATAAACCAGTCTGTAGCAGCTTTTAATCCCATTATACACCAGTCTGTAGCAGCTTTTAATCCCAGTATAAACCAGTCTGTAGCAACTTTTAATCCCAGTATAAACCAGTCTGTAGCAACTTTTAATCCCACTATAAACCAGCCTGTAGCAGCTTTTAATCCCAGTATAAACCAGTCTGTAGCAGCTTTTAATCCCAGTATAAACCAGTCTGTAGCAACTTTTAATCCCAGTATAAACCAGTCTGTAGCAGCTTGTAATCCCAGTATAAACCAGTCTGTAGCAGCTTTTAATCCCAGTATAAACCAGTCTGTAGCAGCTTTTAATCCCAGTATAAACCAGTCTGTAGCAACTTTTAATCCCATTATAAACCAGTCTGTAGCAGCTTTTAATCCCAGTATAAACCAGTCTGTAACAGCTTTTAATCCCAGTATAAACCAGTCTGTAGCAACTTTTAATCCCATTATAAACCAGTCTGTAGCAGCTTTTAATCCCAGTATAAACCAGTCTGTAACAGCTTTTAATCCCAGTATAAACCAGTCTGTAGCAACTTTTAATCCCATTATAAACCAGTCTGTAGCAACTTTTAATCCCATTATAAACCAGTCTGTAGCAGCTTTTAATCCCAATATAAACCAGTCTGTAGCAACTTTTAATCCCATTATAAACCAGTCTGTAGCAGCTTTTATTCCCAGTGTAAACCAGTCTGTAGCAACTTTTAATCCCAGTATAAACCAGTCTGTAGCAACTTTTAATCCCATTATAAACCAGTCTGTAGCAGCTTTTAATCCCAATATAAACAAGTCTGTAGCAACTTTTAATCCCAGTATAAACCAGTCTGTAACAGCTTTTAATCCCAGTATAAACCAGTCTGTAGCAGCTTTTAATCCCAATATAAACCAGTCTGTAGCAACTTTTAATCCCATTATAAACCAGTCTGTAGCAGCTTTTAATCCCAATATAAACAAGTCTGTAGCAACTTTTAATCCCAGTATAAACCAGTCTGTAACAGCTTTTAATCCCAGTATAAACCAGTCTGTAGCAGCTTTTAATCCCAGTATAAACCAGTCTGTAGCAACTTTTAATCCCATTATAAACCAGTCTGTAGCAGCTTTTAATCCCAATATGAACCAGTCTGTAGCAACTTTTAATCCCATTGTAAACCAGTCTGTAGCAACTTTTAATCCCAGTATAAACCAGTCTGCAGCAGCTTTTAATCCCAGTGTAAACCAGTCTGTAGCAGCTTTTAATCCCAGTATAAACCAGTCTGTAGCAACTTTTAATCCCATTATAAACCAGTCTGTAGCAGCTTTTAATCCCAATATAATCCAGTCTGTAGCAACTTTTAATCCCAGTATAAACCAGTCTGTAGCAACTTTTAATCCCAGTATAAACCAGTCTGTAGCAGCTTTTAATCCCAGTATAAACCAGTCTGTAGCAGCTTTTAATCCCATTATGAACCAGTCTGTAGCAGCTTTTAATCCCAGTATAAACCAGTCTGTAGCAGCTTTTAATCCCAGTATAAACCAGTCTGTAGCATATTTTAATCCCACTATAAACCAGTCTGTAGCAGCTTTTAATCCCAGTGTAAACCAGTCTGTAGCAGCTTTTAATCCCAGTATAAACCAGTCTCTAGCAGCTTTTAATCCCAATATAAACCAGTCTCTAGCAGCTTTTAATCCCAATATAAACCAGTCTGTAGCAACTTTTAATCCCATTATAAACCAGTCTGTAGCAACTTTTAATCCCAGTATAAACCAGTCTGTAGCAGCTTTTAATCCCATTATAAACCAGTCTGCAGCAGCTTTTAATCCCAGTGTAAACCAGTCTGTAGCAGCTTTTAATCCCAGTATAAACCAGTCTGTAGCAACTTTTAATCCCAGTATGAACCAGTCTGTAGCAGCTTTTAATCCCAGTATAAACCAGTCTGTAGCAGCTTTTAATCCCAGTGTAAACCAGTCTGTAGCAGCTTTTAATCCCAGTATAAACCAGTCTGTAGCAGCTTTTAATCCCAGTATAAACCAGTCTGTAGCAGCTTTTAATCCCAGTATAAACCAGTCTGTAGCAGCTTTTAATCCCAGTATGAACCAGTCTGTAGCAGCTTTTAATCCCAGTATAAACCAGTCTGTAGCAGCTTTTAATCCCAGTGTAAACCAGTCTGTAGCAGCTTTTAATCCCAGTATAAACCAGTCTGTAGCAGCTTTTAATCCCAGTATAAACCAGTCTGTAGCAGCTTTTAATCCCAGTATAAACCTGTCTGTAACAGCTTTTAATCCCAGTATAAACCAGTCTGTAGCAACTTTTAATTCCATTATAAACCAGTCTGTAGCAGCTTTTAATCCCAGTATAAACCAGTCTGTAACAGCTTTTAATCCCAGTATAAACCAGTCTGTAGCAACTTTTAATCCCATTATAAACCAGTCTGTAGCAGCTTTTAATCCCAGTATAAACCAGTCTGTAGCAACTTTTAATCCCATTATAAACCAGTCTGTAGCAGCTTTTAATCCCAGTATAAACCAGTGTGTAACAGCTTTTAATCCCAGTATAAACCAGTCTGTAGCAACTTTTAATCCCATTATAAACCAGTCTGTAGCAGCTTTTAATCCCAGTATAAACCAGTCTGTAACAGCTTTTAATCCCAGTATAAACCAGTGTGTAGCAGCTTTTAATCCCAGTATAAACCAGTCTGTAACAGCTTTTAATCCCAGTATAAACCAGTCTGTAGCAACTTTTAATCCCATTATAAACCAGTCTGTAGCAGCTTTTAATCCCAGTATAAACCAGTCTGTAGCAGCTTTTAATGCCAGTATAAACCAGTCTGTAGCAACTTTTAATCCCATTATAAACCAGTCTGTAGCAGCTTTTAATCCCAGTATAAACCAGTCTGTAACAGCTTTTAATCCCAGTATAAACCAGTCTGTAACAGCTTTTAATCCCAGTATAAACCGGTCTGTAGCAGCTTTTAATCCCAGTATAAACCAGTCTGTAGCAGCTTTTAATGCCAGTATAAACCAGTCTGTAGCAGCTTTTAATCCCAGTATAAACCAGTCTGTAGCAGCTTTTAATGCCAGTATAAACCAGTCTGTAGCAACTTTTAATCCCATTATAAACCAGTCTGTAGCAGCTTTTAATCCCAGTATAAACCAGTCTGTAGCAGCTTTTAATCCCAGTATAAACCAGTCTGTAACAGCTTTTAATCCCAGTATAAACCAGTCTGTAGCAACTTTTAATCCCATTATAAACCAGTCTGTAGCAGCTTTTAATCCCAGTATAAACCAGTCTGTAGCAACTTTTAATCCCATTATAAACCAGTCTGTAGCAGCTTTTAATCCCAGTATAAACCAGTCTGTAGCAGCTTTTAATCCCAGTATAAACCAGTCTGTAGCAACTTTTAATCCCATTATAAACCAGTCTGTAGCAGCTTTTAATCCCAGTATAAACCAGTCTGTAACAGCTTTTAATCCCAGTATAAACCAGTCTGTAGCAACTTTTAATCCCATTATAAACCAGTCTGTAGCAGCTTTTAATCCCAGTATAAACCAGTCTGTAGCAACTTTTAATCCCATTATAAACCAGTCTGTAGCAGCTTTTAATCCCAGTATAAACCAGTCTGTAGCAACTTTTAATCCCATTATAAACCAGTCTGTAGCAGCTTTTAATCCCAGTATAAACCAGTCTGTAGCAACTTTTAATCCCAGTATAAACCAGTCTGTAGCAGCTTTTAATCCCAGTATAAACCAGTCTGTAGCAGCTTTTAATCCCAGTATAAACCAGTCTGTAGCAACTTTTAATCCCATTATAAACCAGTCTGTAGCAGCTTTTAATCCCAGTATAAACCAGTCTGTAGCAACTTTTAATCCCATTATAAACCAGTCTGTAGCAGCTTTTAATCCCAGTATAAACCAGTCTGTAGCAGCTTTTAATCCCAGTATAAACCAGTCTGTAGCAACTTTTAATCCCATTATAAACCAGTCTGTAGCAGCTTTTAATCCCAGTATAAACCAGTCTGTAGCAACTTTTAATCCCATTATAAACCAGTCTGTAGCAGCTTTTAATCCCAGTATAAACCAGTCTGTAGCAGCTTTTAATCCCAGTATAAACCAGTCTGTAGCAACTTTTAATCCCATTATAAACCAGTCTGTAGCAGCTTTTAATCCCAGTATAAACCAGTCTGTACCAGCTTTTAATCCCAGTATAAACCAGTGTGTAGCAGCTGTCAGACTGGGAGGTAAAATGATGTAAAATGAATGTATGAATAGATGTAGCAGCATAAAGGTCGACCAGAAGAAGAAAGCAGAATTTATTACTAACAGAACTTTGTAGAAATAACACACAGATCAACAGTGACCAAACCTTTTCTCATCTCATCGTTCTCTCAAGTCTTTCAGGAGAAAAAATATTGTTATTGAAACAAACACACAACAGAAACTATTTCCATGTTTCCACTTTTTCCTCATTTCCAGTTATTCCTGCTACTATTTACCTGCTATCCTCACTAAACCAACTCCAGCTCAGCTGCTTTGTGGCGCCACCGTGCATCAGAAACGTCTTCTTGGCTTTATTCCAGCCATAGAGGAGCATTATTTTTCTTCTTTTCACACACACACAGAACTTTCTGCTCACTGGTTGATCTTTGGCTGCTCCTGATTGGACGTTACCGTCAATCTAAGCTCTCTGATTGGTGGAAAGTCTGACAGGAAGTGGCTTCATCATCATGTCCAGGTCTAAATAGAGGTCTCTTAGCAACATAGTAGTGATGGTGATGTTTTTATGGTGAAATGTGATAAATAATGCTGTTATCATGGATCATTGTGGATTTACCAGATAGAGTCTCTGAATAAAACTACATTTAGTGGCTGGATTGTAAACGTCCTGGACGGATAGAAATGCCTGGAAAACTTTGTAGATCAGCTAAAGGGTTAAATATCCATCACATTTACCCCACAGAGCTACACACCACCGCGCCTGAGACGCTGCTGATGTTTTTCTCTTTAACACCGTCACCGTCTTGCTGGCTGTTTGTGCAGAAAAGGTTCTCAGCTTCCATGATCTCTCACACCAGACATAATGCAGACCTGCAGCTTTTAGTGAACACAAAGTAACTGACATTTGGGAAACTTTCCAGAAATGATGCCTAGCTATGGAAAGCCGGAGGCTGGTATTCCGCTGAACCGCCTCCTGTCAGACAGGATAGATGCTTCGTTCTGGAGTGGTGTGGAAAGGCGGTGGTTCCCAGCATCCCGCCTCTGTGTGGGCGGGTGTCCACTTCAGTCCTCTTCACCACCTCACAGCAAAGCCGCCCTGCAGCAGGATCTGAATCTGGATCAGTTTCAGCTCTGGATCAGCTTTCTGTTGATGTCTAGCACCACTGATTCATTTTCAACATGTCTTTATCATTTCAGCTGTTGTGCATCTGCACCGTCCCAAAGCTGCACTTTAGTCCCGTGTTTGGTTGGTTCTGCTGGAAAGAAGCAGCTTTTTATGCCTTCTGTTCTGCTTCTGTCTGCTTGGCTGCAACTTTTCAGCCCAAAGGGAAACAGATGTGCAGCCAGGAGTTCCCTCGCCAAGTTTCCAGTCTCATGTGTGTCCTTCATGATTTCACAGTTTAATAACAGAAAAGAAAAACACCAGTTTTGGACGTGTTCGTTTGCACCGTGATAGAAATGTGGTGACAGCTGTGTTCACGCTGTGTGATGTATTGATCCATGATCCCGGGAGATCTGACGGTGAAAAGCTACACGACCAAACCCTGTCATGTGGCTCAGGTGAGCGTGCACGTGCTTTTTGTAAAATAAGATGTGCATATTTTACATTGTTCTGATTGAATTCTGTTTGTTTCAATAAAGTTGGTTTCCACTTCTTAACAGTGATGGTCTTTTCGATCCCAGTATAAACCAGTCTGTAGCATAAATGAGGGCTGGGGGGGTCACGTGGAGGAGTGTGAAGCAAACGAGCTGAGCCAGAGTCATGAAGCTCAGATCCGTGATGTAAACTCTTCTGTCCTGGCCTGCGGTCAGGGAGGCGGTGCAGGGTCCTCCAAACACGTCTACAAACATTCATTTGTTCCAGTGAAGCAAACATCGCCATGCTGTGAAGGACTGAGGCCAGTTTTCTTTTTAAAAGTTAGATTTTGTTTAGTTTTGGAGACAGACTTTATCTGTTTCTGTTATTTTGTCTAGGATCTGTCTTGTTTATTGATTTTACTGATTTTATTGAGCTATTGTGCAGCAGTGCCAGACCTTCTCGTCCGGACCTCACATCTACAGGAAGGCTGTTTAGAGGAGCAGAAGCAGAGCGGGCCGACGCCATGTTTAACCCGGAGGATGTGGTTGAGCTTCGTGTGGGTGGGGTGGCTCCTGATGTGGATGGAGGTCATTGTGCCCAGACTCTTGTTTTTCTTAGTTAGAGACAGTTTGTTCATTAATAACAGGAAAATGTAATCTGTCATTAAAAACTGTGTTTCTATTGGTATCTAATCACTTTACTAAAACAACTCTTAATTACTTGTGTGGGTTCACATACACAGCAGCTGACACCATTTTCACTACGGCATCTCTGAAAGGACAAACAACTCTGTGTGTGAAGCTTTTAAAGCTGCAGTAGCGGCTTTGTTTGGTAGGAGCTAGGGCTCTGTTTGGGTTAAGTAACGCCTTAAAAGCACCATAAAAGAAGACAGTACACCTGTAGTTACCTGTAGTGCAGTGCACCTGAGGCTGCTGGTGTTTCTTCAAGTTTCTTCAAAGCTGAAACTCTAACTGTCACCACTGGGGGGCAGCATTTACCAGGAAGATGAGACGCACTCCCCTCATACACACACACACATTACTGTATATTTACAGCTTCTCTCTGTGATCAGTTCAGAATGTAAAAAGACTTTTTGTGACTTGCAGATTCAGAGCTGCAGCTCCGTCAGTCCGGTCAGATTCCTGGAGCAACAGGCTGTTCTCCAACAATCTTTTATAAATTTCAGACATTTTTCAACAAGTAGAAGATGATGGGAGGAGCTTCTGTAGCTCCTCAGTGGAACCTTTGGTCTTCGTTTATGACTTCTGTTGATTTAAATCACCTGCTTTGTTGTTTTGTTTTGTTTTGTTTTTTGGGTTTTTTTTTTTTTTGTTTGTTTGTTTGTTTGTTTGTTTTGCTTTATTTTCCAGATATCTGCAGCTGATTCACACTCCTGTTGTTTTCTGGTTCATTCATACACACTGGATGGCTCCTGGTTTTTTGCTCTTCCTTAATAATTTGGTTTTTTGCTGTTACTGTTTTTATTTTGACATATATTCAGTTTTTAATACATATTTTGCTTTTATTAAACCAGACTTGTACCTGCCTACAAAAATCTGTTTGGGCTGTTTGGTCCAGAAGTGCGTTGACAGAGTTGACTTTCCATGTCTTTAAATCAGACTTACATCAATCTAAAATCATCGTAACCCAAAGTTTTTGTTTTGTTTTTTGTTTTAATTAATGTATTTTCCTTCTGAATGTGGACATGGGTGCAAACACATGTTGCTTCGGTGTTCTTCATTGGTTAAAATTCATGAACTTCCTCCGAAGAGACAAAGAGAAGAAACTTTACTGAAGAGCAGCAGAGTTCAGCCTCAGCAGGTTCAGGAAGTTCGTTCGTAGCTGGATCCTGCTCCGTAGCCTCCGGTGCTGAAGCTCAGCCATCTTCAGATCTCGGCTCAGTACATGTAGGAAGGGTGTTTGATAAGAAGGCTGAAGGAGGCAAGGAAGTGCAGGCAGGAAAAAGAGGGAAGCGTAGGGGTCTTTCTGAAGCGGAATATAATATTCTGCAAACCCTGAAAGCTGAAACAGAGACAACAATTCTGTTTCATGGTTATTGTCAAAGTGGGTTTCAGCTGATAACCATTTGAGGCAAATTTATTTGTACAGCACATTTCATGTACAAGACAATTCAAAGTGCTTCACAAAAACATTTCAGCAGGAGCAGAAAACAACACAAGAGCATAAAAAACAAAGATTGAAAGAAATTAAATTCATGAAATAAAACAACGAAGATGCTAAAATATAATAAATAAAATGCAAGAAATAAAGTTCCAGTGTGGGAAAAGACAATATTAAAACATGATTCCAGCTTAAAAAACCAGATCCAGATCTGGACTCTAAATAAAAACTACTCCACGCAGCAGAGAACAGGTGGGTCTTTAACCTGGATCTAAATAAACTGAGTGTTTCAGCTGCTCTGAGGGTTTCTGGGAGTTTGTTCCAGACATGTGGAGCATAGAAGCTGAATGCAGCTTCTCCATGTCTGGTTCTGACTCTGGGAACTGGAAAGAAACTGGATCCAGATGACCTGAGGGTTCTGGTAGGTTCATACTGGGTCAAGAGGTCTCTGATGTATGTTGGTCCTAAACCATTCAGAGCTTTTTAGACCAACAGCAGAACTTTAAAGTCTATCCTCTGACGGACCGGCAGCCAGTGTAAAGACCTCAGAGCTGGACTGATGTGGTCCACTTTCTTGGTCTTAGTGAGGACTGGAGCAGCAGAGTTCTGGATCAGCTGCAGGTGTCTGACTGATGTTTTAGGTAGAACCTGTAAAAACACTGTTACAATAATCAAGCCGACTAAAGATGGAAGCTGGACTAGTTTTTCCAGGTCCTGCTGAGACATCACATCTTTACCCTTCATATGTTCTTAAGTTGATAGTAGGCTGATTTTGTGGATCCCTTCATGTGGTTCTCAAAGTTTAGGTCTGAGTCCATCATTAGACCCAGATTTCTGGCCTGGTTGGTGGTTTTTAGGTCTGAGTCCATCATTAGACCCAGATTTCTGGCCTGGATGGTGGTTTTTAGGTCTGAGTCCATCATTAGACCCAGATTTCTGGCCTGGTTGGTGGTTTTTAGGTCTGAGTCCATCATTAGACCCAGATTTCTGGCCTGGTTGGTGGTTTTTAGGTCTGAGTCCATCATTAGACCCAGATTTCTGGCCTGGTTGGTGGTTTTTAGGTCTGAGTCCATCATTAGACCCAGATTTCTGGCCTGGATGGTGGTTTTTAGGTCTGAGTCCATCATTAGACCCAGATTTCTGGCCTGGATGGTGGTTTTTAGGTCTGAGTCCATCATTAGACCCAGATTTCTGGCCTGGTTGGTGGTTTTTAGGTCTGAGTCCATCATTAGACCCAGATTTCTGGCCTGGTTGGTGGTTTTTAGGTGTATAGACTGAAGCTCTGTGGTGACCTTTAATCGTTTCTCTTTGGCTCCAAAAACCATCACCTCACTTTAGTTTGTTTAAGTGAAGAAAGTTCAGACACATCCAGTCATTAATCTCCATACATTTACCAAGAGCCTGTACGGGGCCTCGAACTCCTGGTGACCTGAGGAACATGTTCAAACATGAAGGGTAGGAAACACCTGGAGGAGCATTGGACAACTAATCAGGTTAGCTGGGAACAGGTCAGTAACATGACTGGTATAAAAGGAGCATTTCAGAGAGGCAGAGTCTCAGATGGAAAGCTGGACAGTGGTTCACCAATCTGAGACAAACTGGATCTAAAACTGTGGAACAATTTCATAAAAATGTTCCTCAGATGTTGAAGATCCTCCATCTACAGTGTAGAATATCATCAGGAGTCTCAGAATCAGGAGGAATCTCTGTGTGCTTTCTTAGTAAAAGCTAGTTCCACCACTGCAGGGGAGGATGATCTTAGAGGGCTTTGTTAAAATATGTTGGTGCAGAAATTTCCAAAAAAGTGATCACAGATTATCTATATGCTACTTTTTTAACATCAAAACATAACCTTTGACATTTTCTATGTTCCTCTTCTAAGTTTTTTACATAATGGGTTTATACTGTACTCATACAGCACTTTTCTAGTCATGTTGACCACTCAAAGTGCTTTTATACTACATGTCACATTCACACACACACTCATACAGCACTTCTAATGTCATTATGCTAAGTGCTTTGAACACATCGAACATGTTCATACATGTTTGATGTGTATAGACATGTGGGCAGGGAACATGGGGTTCAGGGACTCGCCTTTCGACCTTCAGCATGCAGGGGAAGCCTGGAATTGATCCACTGACTTTCCGGTAGACGACTGCTCTTCCTACTGAGCTACAGCTGTCCATAACGAAACACTTATAACATGTAAAAGAAACAAAGATAAAGCCACCATTTTATCCAATATTCTTTCTTTTTTCTTTTATTTTTAATGTAAAATGGTGCTTTCTTGTATTCTGCAGAGCACTTTGAGTCACCCTGTTGTTGAATTGGGTTACAAATAAACTTGCCTTGCTTTACTGTCACTAAAGCACAAGTGGTAGTTGGCAGTCCACATCTTTTGAGGAGTGAAATTTTAGGCTTTTATTACAATAAAATCAGCTGAGGCTAACCATTTTTGAGAAGTGAAATTAAAGTAAAAAAGTGTGACAACCAGCCCTGTTCTCCCTACACAGCACCTAGTTTTTCTGGAGCTGAGTTTGTACATAATTATAGATAAAGGAGTGTATTAATGTTCAGAAATGCTCTCAGCTTTGTTGAGTGTTCTTCAGTGGGAACATCTGTGTGAAGTAAACAGGTTTGATAGCATGTGAGCTTAACGGTTAGCCGTTACCATGCGTTTGAGCTGAGCGAGACAGCCGACATGCAGAGACCTGAAGGCTGACGTGCTGCCATGTGTGCTGTCTAACAGCATTTACAGCCAGGACACACACATGTGGTGGAGGAGGAATGCACACTCTTTACAAAAGCTGCTGTCAAACTCTGATGGTGGGAGTTCTTATACAAACTGTGTGACGAGCTCAGGTGTGCAGGTCCAACAGGAGGAGGAGTGAAAGAGAAGAAGAAGAGGAGGTCCATGGAGAGGAGGAGGAAGAGGAGAATGGAGGCCACAACTAGCTGGATAAAACCTGTAATTATTATACTGCTGTTTACTTGAACTCCCTCTGTGTGTGACACACTTTCAGTGTTTGTATAGACTGATAAATACGAGAGAGAAAGAGAGGGAGGGAGGAGAGAGGGAGGAGGAGGAAGGGAACCACAGCAGAGCGAGAAAAAGCCCTGATTGTGCTGCAGGCAGCAGAAAGGTGAACACAGAGGAGGACTAGAAGAAAGAGAGGAAGCAGAGGGAGGAGGAAGACAAGGTGAAGCCGGGATCATGTGTCTGACGGGGAAGGTGGCTCTGGTGACCGGAGGGGCTCAGGGCATCGGCAGGGCAGCGGTCCATTCGCTGCTGCAGAGCTCAGCTAAGGTCAGTTCTGCTCAGTCTGCAGCACAGAAAGCAGAACTTTTCTGCTTTTTCTCTGTTGTTTATGTTCTTGGATCTGGTTCAGATCGCCACATCTGATGTCTCCTTCTCACACACATCAGCTGATTCTCTTACAGCTGTTCACTCGGCTCAAATTAATCTGACATAAGAATCCATTTACTGTTTTTAACTTATCATTTGGTAGATTTGGTTTGAATAAGACAGGAAGTGTTGTTTAGCAGACAGAAGTGTGTTTCAGAGGCAGGCTCTTTCACCTCATTATGATTCAGCTCTAAAATGAGTGTGTTCTAACACTTTTTTTTATCAGAGCTGTCAAACCACAGACCAGAAATCAGCCATGTGTGCATGCAGCTGCAGAGAGGAAGCCTAACCTCTGTAGCATGTCTCCTCTGTCCTCCAGGTGGCCGTGGTGGACATGAACAAGACCTCCGGCGAGGAGTGCGAAACACAGCTGGCTGCTGAGTTCGGAGAGGGGCACTGTATCTTCATCCAGTGTGACGTGTCCAACAGTGTTACACTGACAGGTAAACTGAGAGGATGGAGGGGTGTCCCCCCCCTCACATGCATTATGTTTTACACTGCCCGGCCCAAAAAGAAGTCATCACCTGAATTTAACTAAGCAAATAGCTAGGAGCCTCCTATCAGATGATTCCTGCAGGGTGACCATCTTTCTGCTGCTACAACTGATGCAACGAGCAGCTTCTCATTTCTTAAACAACCATGTGGAAAGACGTTAGTCTGCTTAAGAAGGGTCAGATCATCTGCATCAAGCAGAGAAAACATCTAAGGAGATGCAGAAACTACTAAAACTGGGTTGAGAACTGTCCATCACATCAATAAAGAATCAAGAATCAAGAATCTTTATTGTCATTATGCAAGGTACAATGAAATTTTGTTCAGCAGCTCTTGGCTTAAGGCACACAGTAAGACACATATAAATAAAAAATATAAAAGTATAAAAATAGAATAAACAGAATAAAAGAATAAAAGTAACAGTGCAGATCAAATCTTTAAAGTGACCGGGATGAATATATTACACATATTGCACAGTATTAAATTGCAGTGCAGTGGGAATGTCTGCCTGCAGGAGTTTAATGCTCAGTCTTTGGGTGGATGGGGGCGGATGTGTGAGGGGGTGGGGTGATGGACTTCAAAGCTCTGGGGAAGAAGCTGTGTCTCAGTCTGTTGGTGTGGGTTCTGATGTTCCTGTACCTCTTTCCAGAGGGAAGAGGCACAAACAGTTCGTGTCCTGGGTGGGTGAGGTCTGCAGCTATACGACCAGCCCTCCTTTGGACCCGGCTGTTGTATATTGAGTCGAGCTGTGGGAGAGGTTCTCTGAACACCATCCTGTCAGGTGCTGGATCTCCTCTCTGTAGTGAGTCTCATCATTGTCCGATATGAGACCCACTACGGTGGTGTCATCTGCAAACTTCAAAATCATGTTTGTGGAATGAGTAGCAGAACAGTCATGTGTGAACAGAGTGAAGAGGGCCGGGATGAGCACACACCCCTGCTCAGGATCAGTGTGGATGATGTGGAGTCCCCAATTCTCACCACTTGGGGTCTGTTGGTGAGAAAGTCTCTGATCCAGAAGCACAGAGAGGCAGGCAGTCCCAGGTTGTGGAGTTTCAACGTCAGCTTGTCCAGGATCACAGTGTTGAAGGCTGAGCTGAAGTCCACAAATAACATCCTGACGTAGGTGTTAGGATGCTCCAGGTGAGTCAGGGCCATGTGCAGAGCTGAGACTGCGTCCTCTGTTGATCGGTTCTCCCCGTAGGTAGTCGTTGAGGCAGGTGACAGCAGGTTTTTTCAGCACAGGCACAATGATGGAGGACTTGAGACACATAGGAACTGAAGCGAGCTGCAGGGACAGGTTGAAAATGTCCAGAAAAACTCCAGCCAGCTGATGCGCACACAGCTTCAGAACCCAACCTGATACCTTGTAAGGTCCTGTGTCTTTGTTGATGTTGATCCTCCTCAGGGTGGAGCTCACCTGGTGTTGCTGCAGGACGAGAGGCTGGGGCTGCTCCTCTGGCTGAGAAACATGAACAGTCTCTCTGCTGCCAGGTGTATCAAAACACTGGAAGAATGGTGGGGAACCATCGTCTAAATGATGATGATCGGTGATCAGTTAAAGGTTTGGTGGAACCAGAAGGAAGAAAAACAGCAGTAGAACTCAGTAGGATGTTTAATAGTGAAAGTTAGAACATTTCCACATGAACAATGTGAAGGAACTCAAGGGACTGAACAGCTGAAGAAGCCAGAAGAAAACCACTAACCAGTGAGGCTAACTGGAGAAAAAGGCTTCAGGTTGCTAGGCAGCATAAAAACTGGACTCTGGAGCCATGGAAGAAGGTCATGTGGCCTGATGAGTCCAGATCTACCCTGTTCCAGAGTGATGGAGCATCAGGGTAAGAAGAGAGGAGGATGAAGGGGTGTACCCATCATGCTACTGTACAAGCCTGTGGGGACAGTCTACGATCTGGGGTTGCTGCAGTTGGTCAGGTCCAGGTTCAGGTCTAGGTTCAGGTCTAGGCTCTACAACATTATGTGTCCAAACAATGAGGTCTGACTGCCTGAATATACTGAATGAGCAGGTTATTCCATCTCCCCTGATGACACAGTGCCAGGATTCATGGGGCTCAGATTGTGAAAGACTGGTTCAGGGAACAGAAGACATCATTTTCACACATGGATCGGCCTCCCCCGAGGGTCCAGACCCGAACCCCATGGAGGATCTGCGAGATGTGTTGGAGAAGGCTTTGTTCAGTGGTCAGACTCTCCATCATCAATACAAGACCTTGGTGAAAAATTAATGCATCTCTGGATGGAAATAAATGTGGTGACATTGCAGAAGCTTCACGGGACAATGCCACAGAGAAGCTGCTGGAATCAGAGATAAAGGAGGTCCAACCAAATATGACTCACTGATTCTGCTGTATCTGACCGATTATGTTGAAGTCTGGGCAAATATTTGTACCTATAAAAGCTTT
The DNA here is from genome assembly GCF_017639745.1 of Melanotaenia boesemani. Lineage (NCBI taxonomy): Eukaryota > Metazoa > Chordata > Actinopteri > Atheriniformes > Melanotaeniidae > Melanotaenia > Melanotaenia boesemani. Next base: position 39,035,942 of record NC_055685.1, on the reverse strand, counting down.
AAGAGTCATGTGCAGAAGTAATTACCATCAAATCCATTTTTCATTCAGTGAAAGCTTTTAAAGTTTTATAAGATAGTTGTTTATTGTATCATACAAATGATGTACGAAGCACATAGAAAGATTTAAAAGAGAATAAATATAACTTAAAACGAAACAGATCTTTTAAAAACACAGGTTTATAACTCAGTTTTATTTCTTTTATTTAACCTTGATTTAATCAATTTAGAACCAGTTCACATTCACAATAATGACAGGTGCCAGTCATTTAGTTGTAACTGGTTCCAGTCATTTAGTTGTAACTGGTTCCAATCATTTAGTTGTAACTGGTGCCAGTCATTTAGTTGTAACTGGTGCCAGTCATTCAGTTGTAACTGGTTCCAGTCATTTAGTTGTAACTGGTTCCAGTCATTTAGTTGTAACTGGTGCCAGTCATTTAGTTGTAACTGGTGCCAGTCATTTAGTTGTAACTGGTTCCAGTCATTTAGTTGTAACTGGTTCCAATCATTTAGTTGTAACTGGTACCAGTCATTTAGTTGTAACTGGTTCCAGTCATTTAGTTGTAACTGGTTCCAGTCATTTAGTTGTAACTGGTTCCAGTCATTTAGTTGTAACTGGTTCCAATCATTTAGTTGTAACTGGTGCCAGTCATTTAGTTGTAACTGGTGCCAGTCATTTAGTTGTAACTGGTTCCAGTCATTTAGTTGTAACTGGTTCCAGTCATTTAGTTGTAACTGGTTCCAATCATTTAGTTGTAACTGGTGCCAGTCATTTAGTTGTAACTGGTCCCAGTCATTTAGTTGTAACTGGTTCCAGTCATTTAGTTGTAACTGGTCCCAGTCATTTAGTTGTAACTGGTGCCAGTCATTTAGTTGTAACTGGTTCCAGTCATTTAGTTGTAACTGGTTCCAGTCATTAGAAGGTATAATCTGGAATGAGAAATGACCGACGAATATTGGGGCTTCTAAGATGGATGAGGTAATAAAGTCTCTGGAGTGTAACTTTCAGTCACTGTTTTGATAATGAGTAAAGAGCTGAGATAAGCCGTTTACCAGTTTACGTAAGTTTTAAAAAAGAAACTGGTACCAGTGGGTCAGTCCATGGGAATGAAGTGATGGCCAGCTGACAAGCAAATACTGATGCAAATGATAGTGTCGAACGGAAAGCTTGCTGCGACATGTGGAGAAGACTTTTAGAAGCATTTCTATGGATAATTGCATCATAATCAAATACTGGAAGGACTGACATTTTCATCATCCGGTGCTTTGCAGAGTGGGTGAAAGATGTTTTATTATGGTACAAGAAACCAACCCGGATTTGACTTTGGAAAGTATGATGCTGATGTGCACATGACAGGAGCGGGAACTGTCAAATCACATACCAAGGTATTTATAAATGTTAATGACCTGAAAATCTGAACTACCCTGAGAAGATTTTGTGAGGACAGTCTATCTGTGGCAAGTTTCTACTGAAAATCATTCTTTTGTTCATGTTTAAGAGAAGCTGAAGGTTCATGAACTTTGACTGCAAACTGTTGTGCTGTACGAAAGCCAGGGCAGTGTTCAGAGATGGACTGGAGATGTACAAAATGCTGTCATCTGCATACAGATGATTGTGAGAATTTTTCCTGCAACATGAGTAATATTGTTAATATAAATTATGAAGAGGGTTGGACCAAGTATGGATCCCTGAGGGACTCCGTTGGACGAAGGTAGTGGAAATGCCAGAAAACCCTCCACCATCATAGATGCTACTGATGGAGTGATGGATCTTTGTAAAAAGGATTAGTTTATAGAGTAATCTGGACAAAAATTTGAAGAGGTTAATCAAGCCATATTTTTTAAAAAGTTAGTTATATTCTGTTTGTGGTCGATTTATTTCTGCTTTGGCAGGTACAGACTAGTGAGAGACCATATCCGCCTTATTTTATTTTTACTTTGGGTTTTGTTCTTTTGTTTTGGATAAATTATGTAGAAAACAAAAGTAAATTGTCTTAATTCTGCTCCTTTTTATACTTTTATTTTGATATTTCATTTGTTTTGGTTGTTTTTGTTTCAAGAAAAAAAACAAATAACTAAAACAAAAAATCTAAACTGAGCGCATCTAAATGGGATACCCGATAGAAACTCGTGACTGAAAGGTTTCGTTATTAAACATCTTCCTGAACAGAGTCAACCGTTATCTGTTTCTGCTTTCCTGCAGCTACGTCAGGGCTGATGTGTGTCAGCGTTGCTTCATGAATGTGAAAACGGGGGCGAAGCTGGGAATTTCAGTGTGTCAGAGCTGGAGTGAGCAACGGAGTTTCACTGTGTGACATTTTAGAATCCTGCAGGGAAGAGGCTGTGGAATGCTGTTTGGTGTCACTACTGAGGATCAGATAGCACTGCTGGGGATTAGGACACAGAGTGAGTCTGAACGGATCTCGTTAAAGTCTATTAAAAGAGATGTGCTTTTTAATTACTGGTTTTCCAAATGTGGAATGCTACAGGTGTAAATAGGAGGTTGTTTTTGCATCTCAGGTTTCTGCCTTCAGCTGTTCATCCAGACACATCTGTCATCTTATCAAGAGATAAACAACCTACCAGCTTAACAAGCTCCACATACCCTCATTCTCACTGTTTACAGTCAACTAACGTGTCTGCAGGAAGTTTCTCCTCATAAACACTGAGACAAACTTTATAAAGCCTCCAGGAATTTTTCTTCTTTCATCGAAAAGAACTGAACAACAAGAAGTTTCCTTCCACATGGAGTCAAGAACAAAGATTTTTTTCTGATTACAACCATGTCAGAGGTTTTCTGCACTGCTGCAGATCTGATTACAGATTCATGTGTTTATTATTTAACACATGAATAAGGGTTACCATGGAAACATTCACCAGTTCTACAGTACAGTTACATTCACAGATGTCACTTCAGATTTTACTGAGCAGAAAAGAAGCTGCATGTTAACCTGGTCCAGAATTCTCTGGACTCTGAGGCGTCTGGGATGCACCATCACACAATGAAGACCTGGATTCTGGTCCGTCCAACCAGTATTCCAAAGAGCAAAAGGAGCCTCCACACAGTTAGTATGGGGTCGGATCAGGGTTCTGATGGTATGGGGTCGGATCAGGGTTCTGTGATGGCTTTTGGGTCGGATCAGGGTTCTGTTATGGTTTTTGGGTCAACTCAGGGTTCTGTTATGGTTTTTGGGTCAACTCAGGGTTCTGTTATGGTTTTTGGGTCGGATCAGGGTTCTGTTATGGTACGGGGTCGGATCAGGGTTCTGTTATGGTTTTTGGGTCGGATCAGGGTTCTGTTATGGTTTTGGGGTTGGATCAGGGTTCTGTTATGGTTTTTGGGTTGGATCAGGGTTCTGTTATGGTTTTTGGGTCGGATCAGGGTTCCGTGATGGCTTTTGGTTTGGATCAGGGTTCTGTTATGGTTTTTGGTTTGGATCAGGGTCGGTACAGCCAGACTGCTATAAACTGAATGGAAAAGTTCCCATTCAGTTTTATTAACTTCTTAATTTTTTAGGCCTGTAACTCCTCTTTAGAGAGATTGAAAGAGACGCCATTGTTTCTTCTAAATCTTCACTAAATGTTTTTGTTAATTACTTAGATTTAGGTTTAACCTTTAACCCTAAAGCTTTGTCTCTGTGAAACAGGCGCCTTCCAGAGGACCGTGGACCAGTTTGGCCGTCTGGACATCGTCATCAACAATGCTGGCATCAATAATGAGAAGAACTGGGAGAAAACCATACAAGTCAACCTGGTAAGGCAACAGCAGCCTAACTCCAAACTGAGGATATAGTAAAGTTAATTATGGTTCTGGTTCCCATAAACAGACCCAAATTAACTGATCACACAATGTGGCTTATTCTGTTTCTCAGTGTTATTGACTGAAACCTGATAACACCGATACCAAGAATGCACACAATGACTTCACAGTTATGAACATGATGAAACCAACCACTGCCTTAACCGACCAAACACACCTTCTCATGTAAACAGCAGTGTGTTTTCATTATCATGCTCTCAGTAGAACTACTGGATTCTTCTGCTGCCACAACATGCTGCCTGTGTGGTATCTATCTATCTATCTATCTATCTATCTATCTATCTATCTATCTATCTATCTATCTATCTATCTATCTATCTGTCTGTCTGTCTGTCTGTCTGTCTGTCTGTCTGTCTGTCTGTCTGTCTGTCTGTCTGTCTGTCTGTCCGTCCGTCCGTCCGTCCGTCCGTCCGTCCGTCCGTCCGTCCGTCCGTCCGTCCGTCCGTCCGTCCGTCCACATAAAGGTCCCTGCCTTCCGGTCTAAATTTCTGGGCTTACAGAGACTTGCAGTCATTGAAAACATTTGGGATGGTGTTAGAGTGGTCTGACACTCATCCAACCAAGGAGCCATCATTGGCTTTTCTATTTACATTCCTCTTTTCTGCTTCACATCTTTATTGTTATTATCACTGTTTTTAAAAGGGGATTTTTTCTCTTTCAAATGAGCTTATAAGCTGCAGGCCCCTCAGGGCCCTCCGGGCTCTGCATGACATCCCACCAGTTGTTGTTCACACTCACTCTTTCGGCCACCATGCATAGTTAAAAATCCTCATTTACATTCTCCGATATGGCATGAGACACACATGCAGCCTCTTCCAGACAAAACATGTGAACAAAATGCCAAAGGACACATCAGCTCTAGAATCTCTATTGTTAAAAAAATGCCTATAAAGAACAAAATGTTTAATTAAATGTAAATTATTACAGAACCATTTTTTAAAAATGATTTTACTTTGCAGAAAAACTTAATAAGTTCAGTCGAGCTGGAAAGATTTAAATATTAAACCCATCCCATGGACACTTCCACTGTTTCATTAGAGGCACAAACAGCACAATGGAAAGCTCCAAGGAAGAGACGGTTTAACAAGGTTTTCTTTCTTTGTTTTGACTGAAAAATGATTTGATTGCAGGTCTGTGAACATAAATGGAAACTGGTGGTTTCTGGTTATCCTTTGCTCAAACAGGCCCAGATGGATCCAAACTTAAACAGTTTACAGTGTTGGAGAAACAAGGCTATCCTTTAGCTCAAAAATGTTAAGATAAAAATGGTGAGGTTGAAATGCCAGTTTAATGTGTTTTTGTTGTTTAATTTATTTAGTGACTTTAAATTTACGTGATTTCAATAAGACCCAGAAGAAGTTTGATTGTCCTATCTGTATTTAAATTCTATCAAAGTGAAGCTAAAAGTATCAGAAACATTATTATTATTCTAAACATCTTTGTTCCAGTTGTCTGCAAACGCAGATATGAGTTGGTTAAAGTATATTTCTAGGTTATTTAATCAATTCTCAACTGAATTGTGCTTTAGTCTCAGGATGTAGAAGAGACTACATGAAGAGGCTGCCTGCTGGCTACCCGCTGGCTGCGCGCTGGCTGCACGCTGGTTGTACGCTGGCTGCACGCTGGCTACAGGCCACTGGCTGCAGGCCGCTGGCTGCATGCTGGCTGCATGCTGGCTGCCTGCTGGCTGCCTGCTGGCTGCCCGCTGGCTGCCCGCTGGCTGCACGCTAGCTGCAGGCCGCTGGCTGCATGCTGGCTGCAGGCCGCTGGCTGCATGCTGGCTGCAGGCCGCTGGCTGCCAGCTGGCTGCATGCTGGCTGCACGCTGGCTGCATGCTGGCTGCAGGCCGCTGGCTACTCGCTGGCTGCCCGTTGGCTGCACGCTGCCTGCATGCTGGCTGAAGGCCGCTTGCTGCACGCTTGCTGCACGCTTGCTGCACGCTGGCTGCCCGCTGGCTGCCCGCTGGCTGCACGCTAGCTGCAGGCCGCTGGCTGCATGCTGGCTGCAGGCCACTGGCTGCCCGCTGGCTGCATGCTGGCTGCAGGCCGCTGGCTGCATGCTGGCTGCAGGCCGCTGGCTGCCAGCTGGCTGCATGCTGGCTGCACGCTGGCTGCATGCTGGCTGCAGGCCGCTGGCTACTCGCTGGCTGCCCGTTGGCTGCACGCTGCCTGCATGCTGGCTGAAGGCCGCTTGCTGCACGCTTGCTGCACGCTTGCTGCGCGCTGGCTGCATGCTAGCTGCATGCTAGCTGCAGGCCATTGGCTGCAGGCCGCTGACTGCACGCTGGCTGCAGGCCGGCTGGCTGTTTCTATCAGGTATCACTGAGCTGTGAAGAGGTGCATATTTACTGAGACATGTCTTGTTGCATGCCTGGATGGTTTCTGTGCAAGAAAAACTCAGGTTTAGACTATTTTTGTCAGCAAGAATTTCCTGTAAACATGTTCCCTTATCAGAGGTGTTCCGCATTTTTTCTCACTTCATTATTACAAGCTGTTCTGTTAATGATCTTTTCAGTTTCTGTTCTGGTTTATTTTTATCTTCAGACTTCTGTGATAAAGGGAACCTACTTGGCACTGGAGCACATGAGTAAAGAGTACAACAAAGAAGGAGGCACCATCATTAACGTATCATCTATGGCAGGTAATACTTGCACTCACAGACAGACATGCGTGTGTGCGCACACACTGACGCGGGGTAGAGTTTTACACAAAGATTCAGCTCCACCTCTGTTGATACCTGCCAGGAGGAAAAGCTTCGAGGAACAGACACAAAGTCAGAGCCAAGCAACACTGGCTCAGACGTGTTGAGGAAATATGGAAGTTCAGGGTGTTTATGATGATGGAGCTTTATGTGAGGAAGCTTTGAAGGGGCCTCCTGATGCTGAAGCACTGACTGTGGCAGTAATGTTCGTCCACATAATCACAACCTTTGATTAATTAATGGTCCAATGCACCATATTTCTGAGCAGGTGGGAGCTAATGCAAACTCTTTTTAACCTTAATAATAAGTCCAGTATAATATAAACTATTTTCTCATCTTCACAATGAAAAGTACTTTTAGTTTGGACAGAAATAATTAACCAGTACAAACAAAGATAAAATAAAAATGAGAACAAATATTCCTCCACCACCTTTTCTCCCAGAATGTAAACTGTGTTTTGTTCCCTTCTGTACCACCTAAATTATCATTATTTAATAATAATAATAATAATAATAATACCTTATTTATATAGTTCTTTGCAAAATATAAAACATGACTAAAACATACCAGATCCAAGCAATTACAGTAACAAATCCAGAAATGTAAACGATTAAAAGCAAGAAAACACTAAAAATAATGAATGAATGAATGAATGAAATGAAAAATACTTTATTAATCCCAAAGGGAAATTCAAACATAAAAATCCAAATTCAAAATACTTTATTTGTCCCAGAGGGGCAGTTAAAGGCACACAGGCAGTAATACTCTGGATCAAATAAAGGAGGAAAAGTCATTAAGATAAGTAAATTTGAAAAAAATGGCTGTTTACAGATGGAAAACATTAGCTGTGCACATAGTTTAGTCTGGAGTGAGGTGAAAAAGTAACAAGTAGGAATAGAAAGCAGAACAACAAGCAGAATAAAACAAAATGAAATCAAAATGTCACCACAATCCCGGCTATTTGAAGCAATCATAAATAAATACATCTTAAGTTCAGACTTCAGGAGGATGAGGAGTTTGTGGTAAACATTGAACCTGAAGCTGGGATGAATAAAGTCTGTCTTAACACATCAGCTTGGTCACACCATGTCTCCTCTGTCCGTCCTCCTCCTTCTTACTCTGGTCCAGTCCAGCGGTTATGTGCAAATTATAGCAATAAACATATAAAAAAATAAATAACAACAAGTAACAACATCTAAGGTTCAAGGGGAGCCGGACCACCACATGCTGGACGCTTCCCCAGAAACAAACCCTGGATCACCTGTGACATGAAAAGGCTGCTCAACATCAAAAATAACCTTCAGGGATGGAGCCAGAGAGTTACTGAAGACAACACAATAACAACTTAAAGATGAAGTGAAAGAAGGACAAGAAGAAAGTTAGAAAGCCGCTCCAGCAGAACGACAGGAGCGACGTGGGATCCGGTTCATAAAACAGAAGAGGAATCCGACTGATGCAGGCCTGGACGGAGGTCTTCATTAGGTTCAGGTCCCCCCTGCCTCCAGCCCAACAGGCCACGCCCCCTCCCACAGCTTTCCTGTCCCACATCCACTCTGCTCAGATCAGCTTTGCTGGATTCACCTGAGTTCCTTTGCTGTTGAAGACATTTGTCTCCACTGGCTCTCAGTCAGATTTAGGATTGATTTCCAGCTTTTACAACGACCTTGCACCATCCTTTTTATCTGCTTTAACATCATCCTCCCAGCTTTTATTTAACACACCCTGACCAGATGGAAACACGAAAGGTAGAAAACAAAAACAGAACAGAAAAACCAGACGAGCTGCTGCAGCTGAAACATCTTTAGGCCTCTAAGAAACACAGCAGACCATCATCAGGAGCACCTGTAGGAAGAAAAATGATAAAAACCATGAAAAACGCAGCATCTCACTGTTTTTACAGGAGATGATTTAATCTGTCACTCAGTCATGACATTGATTTCCTCTCCATGTGGTCCACAGAGGACATTCCTGTGGCTTCAAAGCACCTCTCAGAGCATCTTCAGCTTCATTAAACCAGGTTTTAATAGTCTGTGTGATGACTGGCTGTAGAATGACTGAGTCCTGTGCAGAGCAAAGGTGTCCTCTTGTTTGACTCACGGCTTATTTATTTCCTTGGTCAGATCGTCATCTATCTGCATACCGCGCACACACTGCAGCCCTGAAAACCACTTTGTCCACTTCTCAGATGTGACGGCTGGATCTCTTTTCAGCTGGAAAAAACACAACCATCAGCTTGGGGCAGCGTCTTGTAACCTGGGGGTTGCCAGTTCGATCCTCAGCTAAGTTAAGTTCATGTTGAGGTGTCCTTGGGCAAGACACGGAACCACAAATTCATGGTTAGCCTTGCCATCAGTGTGTGTAATGGGTGTGTGATGTAAAGCGCTTTGGGTATCATTCTAGGTACAGAAAGCGCTGTATAAATACACACTATTTATCATTCGCCTGAAGACTTCCCCACCACCTCTGCTGTGAGAGAAAATCTGCAGGTCTACAAGTGGCTTATCAGAAGATGCAAAGACCAAACGCATCAACATGCACACGCACGCACAGGCCTCTGCTGTTAGATTATGTAACTCCTCAAATTTCTGAGGGAGAAAAACATGGCAGACTGACTCTGAGGACTGACCTCACTGGAGGGTGGGAAGGAAACTGGAAACTCACTTTTTAACTTGAAGCAGGCAGCTTGAAGTTAAAGTACTTCATGTTTCAGAAGCTGAATCAGTCCGTCAGCACAGAAAGATCCAGTCTGCAGAGACGGAGGCTGCAGGCCGTCTCGTCTGAAACGCTCTCCTCATCGTGGTTTCTGACCAGTTTATAAGGCTGAGCTTGTGAAAACAATCCTTTTTCACTGTGTGTGTGTAATGAGACAGAAATCAAGCCAGACATGTTGGCAGGTATCCTCTCTAACCTAAAAATAATCTGGATCATTCTGCTCTTCTAAAACACGTTTCATGCGTAAATATTGCTCATTTATTACTTAACATTTCCATGACTGAGCCATGTTATGCAATCCAAGCCTTAAAAAAGCTGTAATCTTTTTTATTAAGCTCAACAAAACAACATTGCATCATGAAATGACCAATCCTGATGAGTCATGAACATATGCTGCAGCTAAAAACATCCCCAGGAGTTATTCTTTATTTAAGAAAGTCAACAAACAGCAGATGAGTAGATAGGAGATCTGCTGCTCTGCTAGAAAACACACGTTAGCTTTCATGTTTGCAGATGCTGTCGACTCGGTGTAGGTTTGAAACCTGTGGAAGCTGAATGTCATGTGACCTCACTCAATCTCAACACGGAGCACCTAGAGCTGGTATGGCCTGGTGGTCATAGTCCGCCTCCACAAACATGAACCAGAGACTTATTTCACACTTTCTCCATTTAATCATTGTTAGATAAATATAGTGATATAAAAAGTGTAGTTGATCTAAACAGAGAAAGTATAAAAGTGGGTGAGGGATTAGCAGTCTGTTAGCAGAGGTAGATGATGTTGCCATAATCAATAAGACGTTCAAATAAAAAGAGGCAGCACCTGGTGTGGAGTAAAAAATCTTATTTATCCCTGAAGAAAAAACACGACTTTAGTTCAAATGTATTTGAAAGATGTTCTAAAAGGAATGTAAAAGAGATATTTTAATCTTTTAGGATGCATCTGTTTTTATAAGAAGCTACAAAGTCCTGGTCTGTTTAACTTTTATAAGAGGGAATACAACTGGTTCCCTCTTTTTTTTGAACAGCAGTGCAAGTTTGTGCTTCTCAAGAACTGGCTCAAAGTTCACCTCTGGAAAACAGCATATTTCGGGTTCAGTCAGCGTTTAGTAGGAATTTAAAATAAGACTAAAGCAACTGAATAGTATCAAATGCACATGATCACAAAGCAGCAATGTTCACACAGTCATAAACAGATGTGTCATCGGCATAAAGATGTAGTGATACTGGCTCACACTGCACTTCAAAGTGCTTCACATAAAACATTAAAAGCATTACAGAGGGCAGCAGAAGAAGCATTAAAAAGTACATTAAAACTAACTTTAAAGATAAATTAAGTAAAATAAAGTAAAATAAGATAAAATGCAAGAAATAAAACTTAACCTTGGACCATCTTTGGTGACGTTCAGATGAGAAAAGAAAAAAATCCGCCCACAGCTCGCTCTGAGACATTTAGGCCTAACAACCTCAGACATAAAAAGTCTTTAGCATCCAAACTTGCTACACATCTTTACTTCTAGATGGCATCTTTTTCTTTGAGTTTCACTGCTCCCAACAATCCCAGTCATTTATCCACAACACTATCCAGTTTCTGGGAGAGACTGTTGATGTTTTTGAAAGAGGTTCAAGACCTTATAGTTTAGCTTTTTATTCATTTTTTTTATCTTATTTAGTTATTTTTAAACTAATTCGTTCTTACTTAATTATTTATTTATTCAGTTTAATTAATACTTATTTATGTAGATTTTTCTACTCTGTTTTTTTTTTATCTATTTTACCCCAGCGCATCTCTATGAATTCTTTTATCTGTATTTTTATACACTATTATTTTACTGTTGTTTATCTTTTAAGGTTTACCAATGTTTTCTTAATGGTCCTCCACCATGGAAGCCAGGCCTGCTGTGCCTGTGAGGTCGTTGCCGTGGTGAGCATCCTTGTCTGGGTGGCTGGGGGCCCTGCACTGCAGCCTTAGGTTGGATTTAGATTTGCGCAGCATCTGTGAAAGGTCGGTTACGTCACCCCCATACGCTCTGCGTAGGCCTGTGAAAGCTTAACGCACGCCTCTTCCAGACCTGACGCACAACCCTGCTTGCAGTGCAATTCCCCAGTTCTCCCTTGTGATTGGTCGGTTTGTGAATATGTGTTTATGGATTTCTGAAGCTTCTCGCTGAATTTGTGCGATAACTGCAGAAGATAAATTGCAGCACGATGCTGTCACCCTATGCTCGAGTGCGAGAGCACATTTCAGCAGCATCAGCTACGCTACCGTCTGCTGCACCAGTATAAAATCCAGTTTTATTTTTGCTGCCTGGGCCCCCGTCTGCTCTGACCTGGGCGGTTTCCATGGCGATTACCTCTGTGTGGTCATGGACAGGTTAGCTCTCAATGTGGATGGATTCCTGAGATATAGTTTCCTCCCCTGGTTCATTGGCGCCAAGACACAAACCTGTTGATTAGACTGGGGGTGGAGGTGGGGGTGGGTTTCATGCATGCTTAGTGTGTGTGAGATACATAAAACGTATGATTTTGTGTGTGTGTGTGTGTGTGATGGCTTTTGGTTTTCAACTTGTTTTTCACTGAAAAGCACTTCGCGCTACTTGTATGAAAAGTGCTTTATAAATACAATTTGATTTGATTGAAAAGTCTTTTCCTGTGAAAGAAAACTTTGGTTTGAGTTCAGTTTGAATAATCTGCATGAAAGTGTTTCATCCCGTGTCACCGCTTTGGTTTCCCTTGGTCTGTGCGTACAGATTCCTTTCAGCTGATCATCCAGACATCTTGATGTGTTTTGGTTTCATTTCCAGTTACCAATCCATGACGAGGGTGTTTCACTGAAACCACAGACGCTGTGTGTTCTTCATGTGGAACCAGTTACTCCAGAGGATGTTCCTGTTGATGGACAGCTGAGCTTCCTCTAACGTCGTCTGTAGTGTTTTTCTATCTAGCTTGTCGGATAACATCAGTATGTGGAAAATGTGCATGAACATACCATACTCTCCAGTCTTCCACCCACCAGGACTTGTCCAAACATGGTCAGCTCAGCTGCCTACAGCATATTGTTTTGGGGGAAGAATGTGAGTGTTTAGATCCTGTCCATTTACAGATTCTTCATGAGTCCTGAATGTTTTCAGCTGTCCAGCACTTCATCAGGCTGGAGCTGATTTTAATAGTTTCTGTCACATTTTTAGTTTGTGGTCCAAAACATCTGTAACATTTAACTGAGAGGCGGAGAGACCGGAACAAAGGAGATCCTGGAGGTGATCATCTATTTATCGCTGGCAATAATCTGCCGTTCAAAGAATAAAAGTTATTAAGTACAAATATTTTCTTCTGTACTGATGTAGAGTTTTCAGGCTACTTATTTTTTTAAGGAAAAAAAACGTGTGTGTGTGTCTGTGTGTATTCAGAATCCATATATATCATCATCTCACCAACCAGTTTAGGCCCAGAATACATCTGTGATATGTTCAGAGAATATAAACCTAGCAGAGCTCTTAGATCCAAAGACTCTGGTCAACTAGTCCAGACCAGAGTCCAGACCAAACATGGAGAAGCAGCATTTAGCTGTTATGCTGCAAATTAGTGGAACAAACTGCCAGTGGAGATTAAACTTTCACCAAATGTAGACATTTTTAAATCCAGGTTAAAACATTTCTGTTCTCATGTGTCTATGCATGAAATCTGCACGGAAACTTTTTTAACTTATCTTGCTTTTAATCATTTTAATGTAATTTATTATTTTATTGTGATTATGTGTTGCTGCCTTTTACTATTTATAAATATCTGTAATGCTTTTGTTTTAGAGATGTGACGTTCATGAACAAATCAATTCTTTTGAACGACTCTTTTAAATGAATGATGGGAATCGATTCACAACTGTGAGCCGTTCATTTGTGAGTCATTCTTTTTATATACAATTTTTTTACACTGCCTTCATCAAATGAAATCAAATCAAACTTTATTTATAAAGCGCTTTTCATGCTATATGCAACACAAAGTTCTTTACATGATTAAAAACATAAGAATAAAAACACTCAATGAAATCTTTCACACTGTCACACGCACACACATATAGACACACACATCAAGCCCAACCCCCCCCCACCCCCACCCCCCTTACAGCTAACAATGACTGAATGAATAAATAAGTAATAAGAAGTCGTACAGTTGAGTAACATGAAAATAAAATAACTAACATTTGTGACATGTCTGATGTCCAACAAGCTCCATTCATGTGAAGCATCGATGGGCAGAGAGAATTATTTGGAAACAAATACTGTGAGTTCTATTAAAAACATTTACTAGAATTTGCACTGACTGCTCAGGTTTATCCTTTTTTATCTATATTTTTCCTATAATTTTTTAATCTTGTATAGTAGATTTTATACAGGTACATATTTTTATTGTTTGTCATTCATATATTGTGAAATTTTGTAAGATATTGTGAGAACGAGCCAGTCTTTTGAATGGCTCTTTGAAAGGAACGGCTCCTCAAGATCCGGCTCCCTTCAAAGAGCCAAAAATCCCATCTCTATTTTGTTTTCTGTAGAGCACTTTGAATTGTCCTGTACATTAAATGTGCTATACAAATAAACTGCCTTGCCTATATATATATATATATATATATATATATATATATATAAATTCTTGTCAAGAAGAGACTCATAACTTTAGAATCTGGAAGGAAGGGATTTAAGTGATTCCTTAAGTGATCCCATCCATGTGAAGCCTTCAGATTATCACCTTCAGTGAAAAACTGGATCATCTGAGCCTCTTGAATTTGTTGTTCTGGAGCAGACTTGAAGTTCTTTCAGAATAAAACTCTGTTAACCTGCATGTTTCTTCTTCTGTGGTATATTTCAGCCTTCCTGCATTCCCCTCATCAGCCCGTCTACACCGCCACAAAACATGGCGTCATCGGCTTCACCAGAGCGATGGCGGTGAGACGCAAATGTTGAAAACACACAGAGTCTGTCGTGTTGGAAAAGTGTTGAGTTCAGCAGTTCTTCCTGTCATGGTTGCAGGATGCATCAGTTCAGGGCGACTACGGCGTCCGGATCAACGCTCTGTGTCCGGCCTTCGTGGATACGCCGCTGCTGCACTCTGTGGAGCATGAAGACAACATGGGAAAGTTCGTCAAGTTCAAGGATGACTTCAAACGAAGTATGAGCAAGTTTGGAGTTTTACAGTAAGTTCGAGCTACGTCTCAGTACACAGAGCAGAAATATGAAACAATGGTCTCACAAATTCCAGAAATCGGATGAGTGACCTTTCAGACCATCTATTCATCCAACATCACGAAAATGTCTGTCCAGCACTTTGATCAACTCGGGTTGTTGTAAAGTTCTTTATAAATAGAATTTGATTGATTGACACATAAATGACAGCAACGTCAGGTGTTTCTACATGGAGAGTAAAGAGAGCAGAGGAGCCCGGTGCATCATGGGACGTCTCCCAGCAGAGAGGAGCCCGCTGCATCATGGGACGTCCCCCAGCAGAGAGGAGCCCGTTGCATCATGGGACGTCCCCCAGCAGAGAGGAGCCCGGTGCATCATGGGACGTCCCCCAGCAGAGAGGAGTCCGGTGCATCATGGGACGTCTCCCAGCAGAGAGGAGCCCGGTGCATCATGGGACGTCTCCCAGCAGAGAGGAGCCCGGTGCATCATGGGACGTCTCCCAGCAGAGAGGAGCCCGTTGCATCATGGGACTTCTAGGAACCAGTAGACCTGCAGTCTGAGCGTGAAGCTCTGATGGGAAAATCTGGAACTCTGAGATCTTTAAGGTCCAGTGGATCTTGGTCTCTAACAGTTTTATATGAATTTAAATTCTATCCTGGATTTAACTGGAAGATGATGAAGATAAAACTGGGGAAACATGACCTCTGATGATGATCCTCATCAGAACCCTCGCTGCAGCATCCTGGATCAGATGAAGACTTTTCAGACCAGTAATCAGGAATTACAGTCGTCCAGTCTGGAAGGAAGAAATCCATGGACCAGTTTTCCTGCTTCACTCTGAGACAGGAGGCTCCTCATTCTGGGAATGTTACGTAGGAAGAAGGTGGTCCTGGAAACCTGTTTAATACTTGAGTCCAAGGACAGATCCTGGTCCAAAGGATCAGGGTACAGAGATGGAGATCCAGATCATAACACAGCCACCACCGTGTTTCACAGTAGATCTTCTTCTTTGGTCTGAACAAGCCAGATCTTTAGTTCCCCTTCCTGGCTGCAGAAACATGGACAAAACCTGCAGAGTCTTTCTGAGGAGAAAGTGGAACAACTGAAGGCTTTTACGCCGAATGTTTGTTTTTTTTTTATTCAGTCCAGTGAAAATTTGGACAGATTTATTGAGCAAATGTAGCTCAGTATGTCTGTCAGCTGGAGGAAGTTTGATTTCTGCTTCCAGTTTTTCTAAACTGCTGCAGTTTCACAATGAAAACGATTGCTGAATGATATCTTTCATCAGGACGGACTGTGGAGGTTCCAGCTCCGCAGCAGGAGGGAAGTACTTAGAGCCAGAGGAAATTACTAGCAGATGTGTGGATGTCTCATGTTTTCGGAGTGTTGCAACTTCTTTCAGGGAAAAATTCCCTGGTTTTCAGGGTTTACTTCCAGACTGGATGTGTCCTCTGAAACTGTGTTTCTCTGCAGGCCGTCGCTGATAGCCGAGGGCATGATGAGGCTGATCACGGACAGCAGTCTGAACGGAGCTGTGATGAAGATTACCTGCTCCAAGGGAATCCACTTCCACACCTATGAGCCCATGTCTGCCTGAGCTGCTGGAGTCCGGAGACCAGGTCACCAGGAAGTCGGCTCAGAACTGAATCTGAGCAACTTTTTTTCTGTTTAAAATGAATCATTGTTTGTTTCATGTCTTCAGTTTCAGCACCTGCAGGTTTCTGAGTGATGATGGGCCTCGCTCGCCAACATCTTCTTAAATCTGGCCTTTTTATACGAGTTTTATACGAAAACCCTCCATCAGATTCACAAACATGTTCGTTGACCATGAAATTATTTGTATCGAGGAGGGAAACTGACAGAATGCCAAAAGGATGAATGAAAACAAAACGGAATAATAAAGATTATGCTGGGAAGCCTGATTTTCCTCATCACAGCTTGGTCTTAAACCAAAACTTAAAAATCATGTCTAGATATGAACCCCGAACATGAGAACAGCTGAACTTCTGCTGAAGGAGACATCATCTGACAGGTTCACGATGGCAGCTTTTCCATCCACACTGACTCGGCTCCGCCCCTGCAGCTCAGGGAAATATGTCAGAAAGCAACATGCTAACACGCGTGTGGGTGATCTGTTCAACCTCAGCTGACTGTGACGCTGGAATAAATTAGTTCATTTATCAGATCGATGCTGCGTCATGAAGACTGAAATCCACCTGAACCAGGACAACATGTCCACCCTTTGACAGATCTCATTCAGAGCCTTAAAGTGCTGATAATAAAACTCATAAAGAGTTTAATTTATGTTTTGGATGTTTTTGTTCACTCATTTTATCCAAAGATTATAAAGATTTATATTTCTGTGGAAGTGATTTATTGGACAAATGTCACATTCTGTTTTATATGAAACAAAATGTGGATTTGTGTTTCATACTAATAAATAAAAGATATATTTAAAAAACTGTTTTGCATTAATAGTTGGTGTACAAGTCAGATACAACCTCGATGTTTAGTTCTAGGAGAGGAATGCTGTCCCATTCTGCTCTGATGCAGGGGCGTTAATAGGCATAAAGCTCTGCTGGGGCACAGGCCCCCTACCACATATTCCCTGTCTCCCATACACACACACACACACACACTGCTCTGTGCCACTGACGCATTCCTATGGAAATACTAATTGAGATATAAATGAGTGTAAGAACATATTTAACAAACATGGCAGTAAAAGCATAAACACCATAACAAATGATGTCAGAACTCTTCATACACACTCCACAGTGATGGTTGGTACCTGGTTTTCAGGGTGATGGTTCAACTCATTCTGAACATTTTCATTTTTGAACATTAAAGCGTTCTGCCTATTTTTCAGTTCCACAAAGTGGTCGATCATTGACTGTGACTCAGCTTTAAGAAAGTCAGGAAGAGTTGTGTCTCGTTTGGATGATCATCGGCTTCAATTTAGGTTTGGTTGGAAGTGACTGGGTCACCTGGTTTAGAAGCTACTGGGTTTTTTTTCTCTCTCTTAAGAAATTATTATTATTAAAATCTCAATTAAAATTTAAAGCAATTCAAAAGATTTGGCACCCTGCGTGAAAACCAAAAATACGTGTTATTTCTCTCTGTTGACGTCAGAAGTCCACTTTTCTTTAGTATGAAAATATTGTTTTATGTCCTTTATGAGAATTTCTGTTTCATGGAAAGCCTGTCATTTGTTGATGGTCCCTAAACGAGATGCTGGTCACTCAGGTGCAAATGTTGAATATCCAACCTACAACTGATTTCACCGCGGTCTGACCTCCCTCTTTCTCATCTCATTTGGTTTACTTTTAAAAATAATCAAACTTCAATCAAACTTTCTTTTTAAAGCCCTTTTCATGCCAAAGGCAATACAAAGTGCTTCACAAAAAAAAAAAAAAAAAGAATTCATGCATATTAAAACCAACATCAAAACCAAAAACATCAACGGTCTCTGCAGCCCTGAGGTCCTCTGGCAGACCGTTCCACAGTCGAGGGCCGTAACAATGGAAAGAGGCCTCACCGTATGTCCTGGTCCTCACCCTTGGAACAGCTAATAGACCGCTACCAGAGGACCTCAGGGTCCGCAAAGGTTCATAATTTAAAAGCAAGTCGGATAAATAAGAGGGCCCAAGACCATTAAGACATTTATAAACTACTAAAAGAACCTTAAAATCAATCCTGAAATGCACAGGGAGCCAATGCAGTGATTGTAAGACTGGTGTAATGTGTTCCCGCCTTCTGGTCCTCGTCAGAACTTGTGCCGCCGAGTTCTGAAGTTCAGAGAGCAGGGCATAACAGTAATCTAATCTACTAGAAAGAAAAGCATCAGCACTTCCGTGCTGGCAAGGGAGAGAAATGGGTGGACTCTGGGGATGTTTTTAAGATGATAAAATCCAGTTTTTGTTATATATCTGATGTGTGGAGTAAAATTCAGCTCACAGTCGAAAAGAACGCCCAGGTTTCTCACACACAGAGGGATTAAAATGATGTAGTTTTGGTAAAATGATCTCTCTCTTGCCCTCAGGACCGATAATTAAAACTTCTGTTTTGTCCTGATTGAGCTGTAAGAAGTTCTCTGCCATCCATGACTTTATATCTAAAAGACAGTTTAAAAGGACATTAACTGGCTCCAGGTCGTCAGGAGAAACAGCGATGTAAAGCTGAGTATCATCAGCATAGCTGTGATAATCAATGCCATGTCTCCTGATGGCATCCCCAAGCGGCAACATATACAAATTAAAAAGTATCGGGCCTAAAATTGATCCTTGGGGAACCCCACATTGGATTTTATGGATTCTTGAGGAGCATGTATCCATACTTACATAAAATTGGCGATCTGTGAGATAGGAGTAAAACCATTTAAGAACAGTACCTGAGAGGCCCACCAGACTTCTCAGTCTGTCTAGTAAAATGTTGTGATCAACTGTATCAAAATCTAAAATTGATTGTTTTTGTGACGTTACGAGACCTCAAACTGCGCCATGCGCTCACCTGACACACGGAGAGCTGCGTGATGTGTGTGTGGTTCACCTGCTGCTCGCGCACGGTGACATGCAGAGACAGAATGTGTCCCTGAGCTGGATCCTCTATTTGGAGTTAACGCTCTTGCTACACATTTGAGTTCAAATATAAATCTTCTCCCGTCTGAATTATTTGAATTAACGTGTGATAAATATTTATTGTCAAAAATTGATCATAGCATTTATACTGGGGCACGTTCCCCAGTAAATGGGGCCTGACAAGGTCCCAGTGCAGGATTCTAGCTGCTCTACAGTCCTGGACCTTGGTTGCTGGATTTCTTTCTGCTTCCATGATGCTCCAGATGTTGTGTACTGGTGAAAGGTCTGGACTGCAGGCAGGCCAGATCAGCAGCCGGACTCTTCTCCTGTGAAGCCATGCTGCTGTGATGGATGCAGGATGTGGTTCAGCATCGTCTTGCTGAAATCTGCAAGACCTTCCCTGAAAGAGACGTTGTCTGGATGGAGCAGATGTTGCTCTAAAACCTCCATGTGCTTTTCAGCATTGATGGAGCTTCACAGATGTGGAAGCTGCCCACGCCATAGGCACTAATGCAGCCCCATCCCATCAGAGATGCAGCTTTTCACCTGTCCACTGATAACAAGCTGGATGCTCCCTCTCCTCTTTAGTCTGCAGGACAAGCCGTCCATGCTTTCCACAAACTAGTTCACATCTTCATCCAGGTTTCCACTTTGCCTCAGACCATTTTAAATGATCTTTGGTCCAGAGAAGATGGAAGAAGCTGGTTCTGGATCCTGTTCACATCTGGCTTCTTCTCTGCATGATGGAGCTTTAACCTGCATTAGTGGGTTTCCCAGTGAACAGACAGGCTTCTTCATAGTTGATGTTTAGATCCAGTTTATCTCAGATTGGTGAAGCTCTGTCCATCTTTCCATCTGAGAGACTCTGCCTCTCTGAAATGCTCCTTTTATACCAAGTCATGTTACTGACCTGTTGCCAGGTAACCTGATTAGTTGTCCAATGCTCCTCCAGGTGTTTGTGGTTTGTACCAGGTACTTTTCCAGCCTTTTGTTGCTCCTGTTCCAACTTTTTCCAGACGTGTTGCTGCATCAGATTCACTGAGCTCATATTTTCATCACATGGTGAAACGTCTCAGTTTCACCATCTGACATGTTGGTGATCCGCTACTGGGAATAAAATATGACCTGATGAGATTCTGGAAATCATTGCATTATGAGACCTTTTTTTGAGTTGTTTGAACAAATAAAATGAATATGAGACAGACATGGGTCTCTATCCTGGGTCACCGATCGCTGTTAGATGTTTAGCCACGAGTACATTCATCATCTCTCAGCTGAACTCGAAGGTCACCCTGCTTCTCTAATGTAAACTCCAGTGTTCTTCCTGTTTGGGTGTGCTCTTAAACACACCACAATGCCTGCAGCTCGTACAAATATTACACTTCCAGTGTTTCCTCCCAGTTAAACATGATGGTTGTGGAACAAAAAGGCAGATGCTGGATTTCTGGTTTCAGCCTCTGCTGCCGTCACCACAGCGAACAGATGAGAGCAGCAAACATCATCTCAGCTGATTTGATGCCAGCCTGACATTCCTCAGAAATCTTTAGCCTATAAACCAGCTCGTCATGTTAGTCCTTTTCCAAACCTGGACCTCATCCAGGATCCTGGGTGAAGGTCTACTTAAACAGGTTACCAGCAGGGTTCTTTCTTCCTTCCAGCTACATGATCGACAGTTTCTTTAAAAGAGTCCCAGAACAAAAAGCTACAAAATGAAGTTTTTCCACTTGGTTTCACCTTCTGTGACTGTTTAACTTCACACACTATAACAACAGGAAAGTGTGAGCACAGCTCAGAGGGAAGCATGCAATTTATCAGCCAATCACACGGCAGCATGTACTCATGTAGACGTGATGAAGACGACTTGCTGAAGTTCAACCTGAGCATCAGAGTGAGGAAGAGGATTTACGTGACTGGTTTAACAGCACAGCCTGCCTGCTGCTGACCATGTCCGTTCCTTTATGACCACGGTGTAGCATCTTCTGTGGACCCAGTAGCATTTGCAGGTCTCACAGTGTCGCTGTGAGAAGAGAAACTGATGCTGATCTCAAGCTGGATAAACATATAAATGCACTATTTTCCATCTCAGGCGCCTGTTCTGTCCAAGCATAATACTCAAACTGTGATTCATGTTTTTATTACAACCTGTTTGGATTATTGCAACGGGCTTTTGGCCGGAGTTAGCCAGACTTTTGTTTATAACTCTTTTAATGCCCACGCTCCTAGTTATTTGTCTAACTATTGCAGCCCTGCATCCCTTCTCACTCCCTCAGGTCAGCTGATCCGATGTTGTTTGTGTTTACAATAGAGCAAAAAAAAACTCAGGGGTGATCGTGCTTCTTCTCTTTTCTTTCTACCTTGTCCTGTCCAGCATGGTGGTGGCAGAATGATGTTCAGGCACTGGCCATCCAGGGCGGCCAGAGCGAAGGGCCCAGGACCCCAAAGGCCCTGAAGCCCCCCCTTCATCCTGTCTCTTATCTGAGCTCTCTCCAGTCAGTAAAAGTCAGCCCAATGTCATTTTCCGTGGTGGGTAGTAAATTCTGGAACACTCTACCACCCTCACTAAGAGAACGTCCAACATTTCCAGCCTGAACACCGTCTAAAAACACCCCGGCAACAAGTAAACATTATTACATCTTAATGTCATATTTCATGTATCATTCTTTTATTAAAAACATTTAAATTCTGTAAATAACAAATTTCATTGGTTTTTTGTGTTTTCTTTCTTTACCTGCCTATGGGACTGTTAGCTATAATCTGGCCTGCTTACATCTGTTGCTTATAGATGTTCACTGCACTGCCCCTATTAAACTGACTAATAGACTAAATAATATAGACTTGTTTCATCTTCCTCTCTTCCTCTGATGATGTGCTCTTGGGTTTCAATGCTGAATCAGCCATGCTTTCAAACGGACAGCATGGTGATATCCAGTTGCTGGCGTTCGCACTTAATGACTCAGACGTCATCAAATCGAGTCGGAAGCAGAGTTTTAGTGTCAGAAAGTTCACACCACAAAATATTCTGACCTTTAAGCCCAACAATGTTTTCTTATTTCAGGACATCTGACAAGTTTATTCATCTTACTGTTATTTCACTTGATTATAATCGGAATTTTCTCAAGTTCTGACCTGATCCTGACCAGAACCTACAGTTCCTTCTTAAAAAAATCTGTGTCTCAAAAGAAGAAATCTCACATAAATGTGCAGTGTTCACTTTATTTTAATGTTTGTTTGTTTGTTTGTTTTTTTACAATAGAGGAATTCTGCTTTATACCCTGTATGTACATGCTAATACTTTGAGGAGCAGAAATCCTACTAAAGAAGTCACACATGTCGAGTTCTCCTCACACCAAGGCTAAAACAGAAGTCTACAAAAGCCACATACTTCTCAGAAAACACTGTTGGTCACTTCGTGTTGAGCAATAAATGTTCTTTTCAGGCCAGTTTTACAACCCAGAGCCAGACGGAGCCGCCACCATGTTTGTTTGTTTGTTTGTTTTTAAGCAGCGATTCCTAAACGTCCTTTTACTTTCATTTAATTGCAGACAGAATGAACCTTTACAGAAAAACCGTGTGTTACGCGTGTTATCCACATGATGTGGCTTTGGGACGCCTCCCTGGTGAGGTGTTCCGGGCACGTCCCACCGGAAAGAGGCCCCGGGGCAGACCCAGGACACCCAGGACAGACTACATCTCTCAGCTGGCCTGGGAACGCCTCAGGATCCCTCCGGATGAGCTGGTGAATGTGGCCGGGGAGAGGAAAGTCTGGGTTTCCCTGCTTAGGCAGCTGCCCCCACGACCCAACTCTGGATAAGCGGTAGAAAATGGATGGATGGATGGGAATCTTTTCCTGCTTTATAACGTTCCCATTCCTCCTCTGAACATCTTCGATCCTCAGAGACTTTCATGGATGTTGATTCTGGACCAAACAAGGATTTCATTTCCTGTTTGAAATAAACGTTTTGTTCATTTCTAAACTTGTTAAACTGCACCAATAATTTTTCTCAAATGAAGTTGAGCTCATATTGTCTGGAATTAAACTGACGTGGGAATAAATGTAAGAGTCGCTGCTTTTTCTTTTAAATTTGAATTTTCCTGTCTCATTTCTGAGTTTTGGTTGTAATTTCCCCCTCCTCTTTGTGTTAGAAAGGGTTGATACGGAGTCCGGTTCCCAGCGGAGAGAACGGGTTGACTTTGGCCCACATCAGAGCATCGTTGAGGGAAATTGCTGATTTATTGTCCTCCAACAAAAACACTGGACCCTAAAAGCAAAGAAACAAAAGAAAGTCACACAGAGGAGGTTTTAGTCCAAAACCAGAATCCAATGAAACCCAACGAGCTGCCAAAACATGAGTAAAAATACATAAACTGAGAAGTTTGGGACTATAACACCGTGCAGGGAGATAATTACACCCGTAAGATTTCCTGAAGTAAGGAAACATATCTAGACTTTAACAGCCTCTCAAACCACCAAACATACTGAGTGGAGGTAGGTGAGGTGCTTTTACCAAAGGCCTGGATGAAGTGGGAATTGAACCACCAACCTTGCTGGACAACCTGTGCTACTACCTGAGCCACCAGCTACGTGTTCCCTGCCACGCTACCAGCTCTGGAATTCTCATTTAGTTTCTCGTTTCGGCTTCTTTTCTGTCAGAGTGAGACAGAAACTCTGAAACAAGCATCAACAGGTCGTTTCTTCTGTTTTTACTGACTTAAAATCAGCGTTTCACCACTTTTAGAATATTTCTAACTCTGTCTAACCTTTTAAAGACTGGCCCAGGAAGAAATGAGGAAAGAAGTTTATTTTTTTAACTAAAGTCTTTATTTATCCCTTTAACAAAATGTTTTAAAAAGTTATTAAAATAATTTATGTATATTTACAGTTTATTACTGTGGTGTCAAAATTATTGTAGTACGGATGGTGTCCACCAGGGGGCAGAAGACAAGCATCAGATTGTGTTTAACAAGGTTTTAAGCAAAGTTTTTACAATAAAATGATGCAAAAGGTCTCAGAAACTGGATCAGATATGGTACATACGGCATTAAAGGGTTAAAATGTAGAAATGGTTTCTGAGTTCAGGAAATCTTACCCAGTGTTTTTCCCTCTGGTGAACTGGTCCTGAAACAAGTTTTTACAGCTAAAACTGAGTGCCAAAGATAGAATATGATCTCTGAGTTTCCGTGAGATCATTTATCTGTTTACATATGTAAAATAAGTAAATGAGAAATAAAAGGAATGATTAATAACGAAACACATGCGGCTCTTTCAGAGTTTCTCTCAGAACGAGATCAGAAAGACTTCTAAGATGATGAGTGTTGCTTAAAGAAAGACCTGTATTCTGTGTCCGGTGAAACAGGACAGCTGGAGGTCCGAGTGGCTCGGCAGGTTGGAGCCCGTCACGTAGTCGGCGCCACACAGGACTAACGCTGCTGAGAGAGGAAGGAAAAGATCCCTCATCGGCTGAACCAGCAGCTCAGACATTAGCTGTCCCTCTGAGACTTTATAAGCTGGACTCTGACGAATCCAGAGCTCCTACCTGGGTCGGGCGGCTGGATTCTCCTCTGGAGGCAGCTGAACTCCTCTCTCTGACCCTCTGATGGAGTTCTGTTGGAAAGAGACACCTGTGATGCTGTGATCGGGATCACGTTCACAGCAAGCTTCAACTCACTGGCGAGAAAACCGGTCACACAGCGTCCCAGCAAGGTGCTCGGCTTGTTCCCAGCTCAGAAAAAGCATCCACGCCCGACTGGAGGATTTATCTGTTTTCATGACTTGCTTCTATGTTCTGAGCACGTCCTGCCAGCAGGAAGTGAGGACAGAATAAACAGCCTTCTTGTACTTTCTTTATACTCTTTTAAAGCATTCAGTGCGGACGACAAAGGAAGAAATTCATTGTTCAGGGAAACTTGTTTCCTTACTGGGCAAATGACAAGAAACACTTTGAATCTTGAATCTTTAAAAAAGACTTAACTTCTACAGCATTTAAAATGATACATGGACTGAAATTATACAGGACTTTTCCAGTCAGCCTGACCAACTGTCACATTCACCCACACTCATACACCGATTGGCACATCGGGAAGCAACATGAGGTTCGGTGTCTTGACCAAGGACACTGGAAGATCCACCGATCTTATTGGAAAACAACAGATTGACTCATTTCTGAGATTGCTTCCCACATTCCTAGGATTACTTTACTCATTCCTAGGATTACTTTACTCATTCCTAGGATTACTTTACTCATTCCTAAGATTACTTTACTTATTCCTTGGACTACATTACTCATTCCTAGGACTACTTTACTCATTCCTTGGATTACTTTATTCATTCATAGGATTACTTTACTCATTCATTGGATTACTTTATTCATTCGTAGGATTACTTTATTTATTCCTTGGACTACATTACTCATTCCTAGGACTACTTTACTCATTCCTAGGATTACTTTACTCATTCCTAGGATTACTTTATTCATTCATAGGATTACTTTATTTATTCCTTGGACTACTTTACCCATTCCTAGGATTACATTACTCATTCCTAGGATTACTTTACTCATTCCTAGGATTACTTTACTTATTCCTAAGATTAATTTACTCATTCCTAGGATTACTTTACTCATTCCTAAGATTACTTTACTCATTCCTAGGATTACTTTACGCATTCCTAGGATTACTTTATTCATTCCTAGGATTACTTTATTCATTCATAGGATTACTTTACCCATTCATAGGATTACTTTACTTATTCCTGGGATTACTTTGCTCATTCCTAGGATTACTTTACCGATTCTTAAGATTACTTTACTCAGTCCTAGGATTACTTTATTTATTCCTTGGACTACTTTACCCATTCCTAGGATTACATTACTCATTCCTAGGATTACTTTACTCATTCCTAGGATTACTTTACTTATTCCTAAGATTACTTTATTCATTCCTTGGATTACTTCACTCATTCCTAAGATTACTTTATTCATTCATAGGATTACTTTATTTATTCCTTGGACTACTTTACCCATTCCTAGGATTACATTACTCATTCCTAGGATTACTTTACTCATTCCTAGGATTACTTTACTTATTCCTAAGATTAATTTACTCATTCCTAGGATTACTTTACTCATTCCTAAGATTACTTTACTCATTCCTAGGATTACTTTACGCATTCCTAGGATTACTTTATTCATTCCTAGGATTACTTTATTCATTCATAGGATTACTTTACCCATTCATAGGATTACTTTACTTATTCCTGGGATTACTTTACTCATTCCTAGGATTACTTTACCGATTCTTAAGATTACTTTACTCAGTCCTAGGATTACTTTATTTATTCCTTGGACTACTTTACCCATTCCTAGGATTACATTACTCATTCCTAGGATTACTTTACTCATTCCTAGGATTACTTTACTTATTCCTAAGATTACTTTATTCATTCCTTGGATTACTTCACTCATTCCTAAGATTACTTTATTCATTCATAGGATTACTTTATTTATTCCTTGGACTACTTTACCCATTCCTAGGATTACATTACTCATTCCTAGGATTACTTTACTCATTCCTAGGATTACTTTACTTATTCCTAAGATTAATTTACTCATTCCTAGGATTACTTTACTCATTCCTAAGATTACTTTACTCATTCCTAGGATTACTTTACGCATTCCTAGGATTACTTTATTCATTCCTAGGATTACTTTATTTATTCATAGGATTACTTTACCCATTCATAGGATTACTTTACTTATTCCTGGGATTACTTTACTCAGTCCTAGGATTACTTTATTTATTCCTTGGACTACTTTACCCATTCCTAGGATTACATTACTCATTCCTAGGATTACTTTACTCATTCCTAGGATTACTTTACTTATTCCTAAGATTACTTTATTCATTCCTAGGATTACTTCACTCATTCCTAAGATTACTTTATTCATTCATAGGATTACTTTATTTATTCCTTGGACTACTTTACCCATTCCTAGGATTACATTACTAATTCCTAGGATTACTTTACTTATTCCTAAGATTAATTTACTCATTCCTAGGATTACTTGACTCATTCCTAAGATTACTTTACTCATTCCTAGGATTACTTTACGCATTCCTAGGATTAATTTATTCATTCCTAGGATTACTTTATTTATTCATAGGATTACTTTACCCATTCATAGGATTACTTTACTTATTCCTGGGATTACTTTACTCATTCCTAGGATTACTTTACCGATTCTTAAGATTACTTTACTCAGTCCTAGGATTACTTTATTTATTCCTTGGACTACTTTACCCATTCCTAGGATTACATTACTCATTCCTAGGATTACTTTACTCATTCCTAGGATTACTTTACTTATTCCTAAGATTACTTTATTCATTCCTAGGATTACTTCACTCATTCCTAAGATTACTTTATTCATTCATAGGATTACTTTATTTATTCCTTAGACTACTTTACTCATTCCTAGGATTACTTTCTCATTCCTAGGACTACTTTACTCATTCCTAGGATTACTTTATTCATTCATTGGATTACTTTACTCATTCCTTGGATTACTTTACTCATTCCTAGGATTAATTTACTCAGTCCTAGGATTACTTTAGTCATTCATAGGATTACTTTCTCATTCTTAGGACTACTTTACTCATTCCTAGGACTACTTTACTCATTCCAAGGATTACTTTACTCATTCCTAAGATTACTTTACTCATTCCTAGGACTACTTTACGCATTCCTAGGATTACTTTGTTCATTCCTAGGATTACTTTACTCATTCCTAGGACTACTTTACGCATTCCGAGGATTACTTTGTTCATTCCTAGGATTACTTTACTCATTCATTTGATTACTTTATTCATTCATAGAAATAATTTATTTATTCCTTGGACTGCTTTACTCATTCCTAGGACTACCTTACTCATTCCAAGGATTACTTTACCCATTCCTAGGATTACTTTACTCATATCTAGGATTACTTTACTTATTCCTAGGACTACTTTACTCATTCCTAGGACTACTTTACTCATTCCAAGGATTACTTTCCTCATTCATAGGATTACTTTATTTATTCCTTGCACTACTTTGCTCATTCCTGGGACTACTTTACTCATTCCTAGGATTACGTTATTCATTCATTGGATTACTTTACTCATTCCTTGGATTACTTTGCTCATTCCTAGGATTAATTTACTCAGTCCTAGGATTACTTTACTCATTCCTAGGATTACTTTTTCATTCCTAGGACTACTTTACTCATTCCTAGCATTACTTTATTCATTCATTGGATTACTTTACTCATTCCTTGGATTACTTTACTCATTCCTAGGATTAATTTACTCAGTCCTAGAATTACTTTACTCATTCCTAGGATTACTTTCTCATTCCTAGGACTACTTTACTCATTCCTTGGATTACTTTACTCATTCCTAGGATTACTTTTTCATTCATAGGAATACTTTATTTATTCCTTGGACTACTTTACTCATTGCTAGGACTTCCTTACTCATTCCTAGGATTACTTCATTCATTCATTGGATCGATTTACTCAGTCCTAGGATTACTTTAATCATTCCTAGGACTACTTTACTCATTCCTTGGATTACTTTAGTCATTCCTAGGATTACTTTATTCATTCACTGGATTACTTTATTCATTCATAGGATTACTTTATTTCTTCCTTGGACTAATTTACTCATTCCTAGGATTACTTCACTCATTCCTAAGATTACTTTACTCATTCCTAGGATTACTTTACTCATTCCTAGGATTACTTTACTCATTCCTAAGATTACTTTACACATTCCTAGGATTACTTTACTCATTCCTAGGATTACTTTACTCATTCCTAGGACTACTTTACTCATTCCTAGGACTACTTTACTCATTCCTTGGATTACTTTATTCATTCCTAGGATTACTTTACTCATTCCTAGGACTACTTTACGCATTCCTAGGATTACTTTGTTCATTCCTAGGATTACTTTACTCATTCATTTGATTACTTTATTCATTCATAGGAATAATTTATTTATTCCTTGGACTGCTTCCCTCATTCCTAGGACTACCTTACTCATTCCTAGGATTACTTTACCCATTCCTAGGATTACTTTACTCATATCTAGGATTACTTTACTTATTCCTAGGACTACTTTACTCATTCCTAGGACTACTTTACTCATTCCTTGGATTACTTTGCTCATTCCTAGGATTAATTTACTCAGTCCTAGGATTACTTTACTCATTCCTAGGATTACTTTTTCATTCCTAGGACTACTTTACTCATTCATTGGATTACTTTATTCATTCATTGGATTACTTTACTCATTCCTAGCATTACTTTACTCATTCCTAGGATTACTTTCTCATTCCTAGGACTACTTTACTCATTCCTTGGATTACTTTACTCATTCCTAGGATTACTTTTTCATTCATAGGAATACTTTATTTATTCCTTGGACTACTTTACTCATTGCTAGGACTTCCTTACTCATTCCTAGGATTACTTCATTCATTCATTGGATCGATTTACTCAGTCCTAGGATTACTTTACTCATTCCCAGGACTACTTTACTCATTCCTTGGATTACTTTAGTCATTCCTAGGACTACTTTATTCATTCACTGGATTACTTTATTCATTCATAGGATTACTTTATTTCTTCCTTGGACTAATTTACTCATTCCTAGGATTACTTTACTCATTCCTAGGACTACTTTACTCATTCCTAGGTCTACTTGACTCATTCCTAGGACTACTTTACTCATTCCTTGGATTACTTTACTCATTCCTAGGATTACTTTATTCATTCATTGGATTACTTTACTCATTCCAAGGATTACTTTAATCATTCCTAGAATTAATTTACTCAGTGCTAGGATTACTTTACTCATTCCTAAGATAACTTTATTCATTCATAGGATTACTTTATTTATTCTTTGGACTACTTTACTCATTCCTAGGACTACTTTACTCATTCCTAGGATTACTTTACTCATTCCTAAGATTACTTTACTCATTCCTAGGATTACTTTATTCATTCCTAGAATTAATTTACTCATTCCTAGGATTACATTACTCATTCCTAGGACTACTTTACTCATTCCTAGGATTACTTTACCCATTCCTTGGATTACTTTCTCATTCCTAGGACTACTTTACTCATTCCTAGGACTACTTTACGCATTCCTTGGATTACTTTACTCATTCCTAGGATTACTTTACTCATTCCTAGGATTACTGTATTCATTCACTGGATTACTTTATTCATTCATAGGATTACTTTATTTATTTCTTGGACTACTTTACTCATTCCTAGAACTACTTTACTCATTCCTAGGATTACTTTACTCATTCCTAAGATTACTTTACTCATTCCTAGGATTACTTTAATCATTCCTAGAATTAATTTACTCAGTGCTAGGATTACTTTACTCATTCCTTAGATTACTTTACTCATTCCTAGGATTACTTTACTCAGTCCTAGGATTACTTTACTCATTCCTAGGATTACTTTACTCATTCCTAGGACTACTTCACTCATTCCTTGGATTACTTTCCTCATTCCTAGGATTACTTTATTCATTCACTGGATTACTTTATTCATTCATAGGATTACTTTATTTCTTCCTTGGACTAATTTACTCATTCCTAGGATTACTTTACTCATTCCTAAGATTACTTTACTCATTCCTTGGATTACTTTACTCATTCCTCGGATTACTTTACTCATTCCTAGGATTACTTTATTCATTCATTGGATTACTTTATTTATTTCATGGACTATTTTACCCATTCCTAGGATTACATTACTCATTCCTAGGATTACTTAATTCAATCATTGGATTACTTTATTTATTCCTTGGAATACTTTACCCATTCCTAGTATTACATTGCTCATTCCTAGGATTACTTTATTCATTCATAGGATTACTTTATTTATTCCTTCGACTACTTTACCCATTCCTAGGATTACATTACTCATTTCTATGATTACTTTACTCATTCCTGGGATTACTTTACTCATTCCTACGATTAATTTACTCATTCCTAGGATTACTTTACTCATTTATAGGATTACTTTACACATTCCTAGGATAACTTTACTCATTTCTAGGATTACTTTACTCATTCCTAAGGCTACTTTACTCATTCCTAGGACTACTTTACTCATTCCTTGGATTACTTTTTTCATTCCTAGGATAACTTTACTCATTAATTGGATTACTTTATTCATTCCTAGGATTACTTTATTTATTCCTTGGACTACTTTACTCATTCCTAGGACTACTTCACTCATTCCTAGGATTACTTTACCCATTCCTAGGATTACTTTACTCATTCCTTGGATTACTTTCTCATTCCTAGGACTACTTCACTCATTCCTAGGACTACTTTACTCATTCCTTGGATTACTTTACTCATTCCTAGTATTACTTTATTCATTCCTAGGATTACTTTACTCATTCCTAGGATTACTTTCTCATTCCTAGGACTACTTTACTCATTGCTAGGACTACTTTACTCATTCCTTGGATTACTTTCTCATTCCTAGGACTACTTCACTCATTCCTAGGACTACTTTACTCATTCCTTGGATTACTTTACTCATTCCTAGTATTACTTTATTCATTCCTAGGATTACTTTACTCATTCCTAAGATTACTTTACTCATTCCTAGGATTACTTTATTCATTCATAGGATTACTTTATTTATTCCTTAAACTACTTTACCCATTCCTGGGATTACTTTACTTATTCCTAGGATTAGTTTACTCATTCCTTAGATTACTTTACTCATTCCTAACATTACTTTACTCATTCCTAGGACTACTTTATGCATTGTAGGATTACTTTATTCATTCCTAGGATTACTTTATTCATTCATAGGATTACTTTACTCATTCCTAGGATTACTTTACTCATTCCTAGGATTACTTTACTCATTGCTAGGACTACTTTACTCATTCCTAGGACTACTTTACTCATTCCTTGGATTACTTTACTCATTCCTATGACTACTTTACTCATTCCTTGGATTACTTTACTCATTCCAAGGATTACTTTACTCATTCCTAGGACTACTTTACTCATTCCTATGACTACTTTACTCATTCCTTGGATTACTTTATTCATTCCTAGGACTACTTTACTCATTCCTTGGATTACTTTATTAATTCCTAGGATTACTTTACTCATTCATTGGATTACTTTATTCATTCCTAGGATTACTTTATTTATTCCTTGGACTACTTTACTCATTCCTAGGACTACTTTACTCATTCCTAGGATTACTTCACTCATTCCTAGGTCTACTTTACTCATTCCTAGTACTACTTTACTCATTCCTTGGATTACTTTACTCATTCCTAGGATTACTTTATTCATTCATTGGATTACTTTACTCATTCCAAGGATTACTTTAATCATTCCTAGAATTAATTTACTCAGTCCCAGGATTACTTTACTCATTCCTTGGATTACTTTACTCATTCCTAGGATTACTTTAATCATTCCTAGAATTAATTTACTCAGTAATAGGATTACTTTACTCATTCCTTGGATTACTTTACTCATTCCTAGGACTACTTTACTCATTCCTAGGATTACTTTACTCATTCCTAAGATTACTTTACTCATTCCTAGGATTGCTTTATTCATTCCTAGAATTAATTTACTCAGTGCTAGGATTACTTTACTCATTCCTAGGATTACTTTCTCATTCCTAGGACTACTTTACTCATTCCTAGGATTACTTTACTCATTCCTTGGATTACTTTCTCATTCCTAGGACTACTTTACTCATTCCTAGGACTACTTTACGCATTCCTTGGATTACTTTACTCATTCCTAGGATTACTTTACTCATTCCTAGGATTACTGTATTCATTCACTGGATTACTTTATTCATTCATAGGATTACTTTATTTATTCCTTGGACTACTTTCTTCATTCCTAGAACTACTTTACTCATTCCTAGGATTACTTTACTCATTCCTAAGATTACTTTACTCATTCCTAGGATTACTTTAATCATTCCTAGAATTAATTTACTCAGTGCTAGGATTACTTTACTCATTCCTTGGATTACTTTACTCATTCCTAGGATTACTTTACTCAGCCCTAGGATTACTTTACTCATTCCTAGGATTACTTTACTCATTCCTAGGACTACTTCACTCATTCCTTGGATTACTTTCCTCATTCCTAGGATTACTTTATTCATTCACTGGATTACTTTATTCATTCATAGGATTACTTTATTTCTTCCTTGGACTAATTTACTCATTCCTAGGATTACTTTACTCATTCCTAGGATTACTTTACTCATTCCTAGGATTACTTTATTCATTCATTGGATTACTTTATTTATTCCATGGACTATTTTACCCATTCCTAGGATTACATTACTCATTCCTAGGATTACTTTAATCATTCCTAGGATTAATTTACTCAGTCCTAGGATTACTTTACTCAGTCCTTGGATTACTTTACTCATTCCTAGGATTACTTTACTCATGCATAGGACTACTTTACTCATTCCTGGGATTACTTTACTCATTCCTAAGATTACGTTGCGCATTCCAAGGACTACTTTACTCATTCCTAGGATTACTTTACTCATTCCTAAGATTAATTTACTCATTCCTAGGATTACTTTATTCAGTCATTGGATTACTTTACTCATTCCTTGGAATACTTTACTCATTCCTAGGATTAATTTACTCAGTCCTAGGATTACTTTACTCATTCCTAGGATTACTTTCTCATTCCTAGGACTACTTTACTCATTCCTAGGACTACTTTACTCATTCCTTAGATTACTTTACTCATTCCTAGGATTACTTTATTC